>NC_068433.1:13319204-13479204 GCF_023373465.1 Oncorhynchus keta
GTCTGAGTGTTGTTACCTCTGTAACATTTCAAGGGCAGATAATAATGTGATATGTTTGGATAGTAAAACTTCTCTACAGCCAAGTTCTCAGAAAACTGTCCAAATATTCAGATGTAAATACCCTTTTTTAGTCTGGAAAGCCAACGAAACAGAAGGCATTGACAAAAGACTGATAATAAAAATGTATCTATCATTTTTGCAGGAACACTAAATTATGGATTTGCATGGAGTACTGTGGAGGGGGGTCGTTACAAGACATTTACCACGGTACGCACAGCTAAAACTATTTTTCCACCCTCCCTTGTATGTGCCATTAATCTCAGGTCTCTACCGGTCTTTCCACAGTGACTGGGCCGTTCAAGGAGAAGCAGATAGCCTACATCTGCAGAGAAACCCTCCAGGTTAGTCAGTCATATAACATATGAGCTCTCTCACTTTCCTAACTGGGGGGGATACAGTCACAATATAATCGCATGTCTTTCTCACCACAGGAAAGCGGAGCATCAAGTTTCGTGGCACCACACACAGCACAGCAACATAACATTACCTCCCTTATTCATGTCAGCAGTTTGTGTTTGTCGCCAGGGCCGGCTCTAGCCTTTTGGGGAGATTGCCAGGTCGGCATTCGGCCATGATTACTACACATTTAGATAACTGGTTAGACTAACTTACCAATATAAAATTGTAAGCTGACATGGCTAATCGAGTGACTGTCATTGACTGACAAAACAAGAGAAAAACTTCTGATGGAAAACCACATTTCAAATGTACACCTTGTGTATTCTACTATTCTAACTCTCAACAGTAAGTTGTGACCCAGACTGAGTTCCCTCCAAAATATATGGACTTGTTTTGGAGGGGAGGGGGGGCTAATGGGCTGGGGGCCCTAAGCGACTGCTTATGTTGCTTATGCCTGGAGACGGCCCTGTTTGTTGCTCACTGTTGTGTTGTGACTGGCTCCAATAGGCTTGTAGGCAGACATGGGCAGAATATCTGTTACTTGTATTTGAAATGAGTATTTCAATACTTTTGAGTATTTTGTCATTTGTATTTCAGTGGCCTGAACTACAATCCAATGTATTTTGTAACAAGATACTTTAGAGAGTATTTTGTATTTTCTAAATAATTTTCAACACACCTGAAATAAAATGATATAGGGTCTGTTTCTATGTATTCTAATTCAATACAATACTTACACAATACTTATACAATACAATACAATACTATTTTGATACATTGGTCTTTAGGATATTTTGGAATTGTATTTGATCATTTTTGCCGATCTCTGCTTGTGGGGTGAACTAATGATGAGGTTGAGAGATTTGTCAAACTGATTCTGTGTTTTTGTTTTTCGACAGGGCTTGTACCACCTGCATGAGACAAGTAAAATGCATAGGGACATAAAGGTATCATTTTGACATAGCTGTATGTTATTGTTGTCAATCTGTGAATCTTCTGTGTTTATATCTTTGTGAGCTTGTCTGTGTGTTTGTGTGTATGTGCACTTGTGTGTGTGTGTGTGTGTCCATCTGTCCATAGGGAGCAAATATCCTCATCACAGAACGAGGAGACATCAAATTGGGTCAGTGAACATCTATTCTATACCATCCATCCATCACACACACGCACGCACACACGCACGCATACACGCACGCATACACGCATACACACACACACACACACACACACACACACACACACACACACACACACACACACACACACACACACACACACACACACACACACACACACACACACACACACACACACACACACACACACACACACACACACACACACACACACACACACACACACTGTCTGCAATAACTATGAGGTTAACTAGCGTGCTAAAAACATGCCACACGTAATACATATTGGATTCTAGATTCAGTCTCCCTCGGCGACTAGACTGTCTGACTCTCTGTCTTTGTTTTCCTGCAGCCGATTTTGGAGTTGCTGCAGAGATCAGTGCTTCTGTAGCCAAGAGGAAGTCTTTTATAGGAACTCCCTATTGGTAAGATAACTGAACTCAAACCACGACCTTCAACGTTATGACTCTCATTGAAACATATACTTCATCCTTACTTTCACCGTATCAATTAGTTTCTTCATGCAGACACTGAATGGTCGGTTGTTTATGCAGACCCCGATTGGTCTGCTTTATGTTGACACTGATTGGTCTGCTTTACATAGACACCGATTGGTCTGCTTTACGTAGATACTGATTGGTCTGTGCTTTACGTAGACACTGATTGGTTTGGTCATAGTCGTACATGTGTCTTCTAACAGAACAACTTTCAGGATCATTATGAAATTATAATATTTTATTTACATGACAAGTCTTACAATGCATTCTAACCATTATAATATTCATTTAATCTGACTGGTATTTATGTACCCGTGCCAGGATGGCACCGGAGGTGGCAGCAGTGGAGAAGAAGGGTGGGTACAACCATCTGTGTGACATCTGGGCGGTAGGCATCACGGCCATCGAGCTGGCAGAGCTCCAGCCTCCAATGTTTGACCTCCACCCTATGAGGTGAGACACAGGCACAGACGGAAACACAGACACAAACAGAGACAGAGGCACAGACAGAAACAAAGGCACAGACACAGACACAAACAGAGACAGAGGCACAGACACAAACAGAGACAGAGGCACAGACAGAAACAAAGGCACAGACACAGACACAAACAGAGACAGAGGCACAGACACAAACAGAGACAGAGGCACAGACAGAAACAAAGGCACAGACACAGACACAAACAGAGACAGAGGCACAGACACAAACAGAGACAGAGGCACAGACACAAACAGAGACAGAGGCACAGACACAAACAGAGACAGAGGCACAGACACAAACACAAACAGAGACAGAGGCACAGACAGGCAGAAACAGATCCAGATATCCAGGAAGAGACAGGGACACAGACTTGGCTCCATACCAGTCCCCTCTGGACTCTAGCCTTAACCTCAACTATAAGTAGTTTCCATTCTATCCCCTTTTCCTTCATTCCTTTAGATCCACCATAATTGCATTGAAAAGTTGGATAAAAGAGAGACAGATGAAGATAGATATTTGTGTTATGTTGCATTTTTGTGGGTTATCCACATACCTCAATATGGTATAATAGTTTGGTGTGTGACTCAAAACTATCGCCCACACTTTGGTAGCACATGTATTTGTGCTACAGACAACCCCCCTCTGTAGTGCTCGTTGTTATGCAAAACATGTCAACGAATGACAAAGGAGTTGGCTTAAGCACATAATAAACAGATCTCTACAACCAGGCTAGGTTTTCTACCGTGTTGACATTTCAAACTATTAAAACTGTATTCCAGAGCCTTGATGTTGATGTCAAAAAGCAGCTTCCAGCCTCCCAGGCTCAAGGACAAGACCAAGTGGTGAGATGAATATGATCACACCGTATTCCCATAATAATAACTCAGAATGCAGCACCTGTGACATACCTGTACTCTAAAAGCATCCTCCTGACACTAGACTGTTCTTTGAATGCAGCATCCATATTCTCCAGGATGGGTATGTGTTTCTGCTGTCTCATCTCTGTCACCCTCCCTGAAGGTCTGCAGGGTTCCAGAGCTTTGTGAAGATGTCCCTCATCAAGAACCCTAGGAAGAGGCCGTCGGCCGAAACTTTACTGCAGGTACACTACTGTGCACTCTGCTCATTATGAATTAATCATTATAAACTGGGTGGTTCGAGCCCTGAATGCTGATTGGCTAGTATATCAGACCGTATACCACGGGTATGACAAAAGATTTATAAGGCACCTCGGGGGTTTGGGATATATGGCCAATACACCACAGCTAAAGGGCTGTGTCCAGGCACTCCGCGTTGTGTCGTGCATATGAACATTCCTTAGCTGTGGTATATTGCCTTATTGCTATTGTAAACTGGTTACCAATATAATTACTACAGTAAAAATACATTGTTGGTCATACTTGTGGTATACCACAGCTTTCAGCCAATCAGCATTCAGGACTCGAACCTTCCGGATTATAATAAGGAACAGCCCCTGAAAGACGATCAGTACTCCACATTGTTTTACCTCTGGTAAAATGTGGCGCTGGAGGGGATGGCTGTCATTTTATGGGCTCCTAACCAACTCTGCTACTTTGTGTGTTTTTTCCCATTGTTTGTAACTTATTTTGTACATAATGTTGCTGATACCGTCTCTTATGACCGAAAAGAGCTTCTGGATATCAGAACAGCGATTATTCACCTTGAACTGGACAAAGATTTTTTCTTTAATGAGTCTGACGCAAAGGTTCTCCTAGACCAGGTCCAAATCCCTATCATTCGCGTGTAGAAAAGACAGAGATACTGGGGGTGGAGATCGGGGTGCCTTGTAAAAATGAATGAAGGGTAGCCTGGCACCCTCGAGCGCCAGAGAGGGAGAGCGGGAGCAGGCGTGACACCAAGTCTAGGTTCAAAAGGCTCCTTAACAGCTTCTACCCCCAAGCCATAAGACTGCTGAACAATTAATAAAATGGCCACCCAGACTATTAACATTTGATTTTACAATGCTGCTACTTGCTGTTTATTATCTATGCATAGTCACTTTACCCCTACCTACATGTACAAATTACCTTGACTAACCTGTATCCCCGCACATTGACTCTTACGGTACCCCTTGTATATACAGTAGACTCTGTCTTGTTATTTATTGTGTTACTTTTTATTTTATTTTTTATTTTATTTTATTTAGTAAATATTTTCTTAACACTATTTCTTGAACTGCAATGTTGGTTAAGTAAGGGCTGGTAAGTAAGCATTTCATAGTAAGGTCTACACCTTGTATTCGGCGCGTGTGACAAATAAAATTGGATTTGATCTAAAGCCTCTGTCTGAGGTGCTAAAAGCATAGCCATCCTAGGATCCTGTGTTTATTTCTATAGGGGCCCATAACACGGATACAGCTGCTGAGAGAGATCAAGGAAACTAATGATGAAGTGATGTATTGATGTCGTGCCACATAAAAGCTATAGGTCATTAGCTGTATCTCTTGTCGTCTCCCCAGCACCCGTTTGTGACCCAGTTGCTGACCCGTAACCTGATTATTGAGCTGCTGGACATGGCCAATAACCCTGACCTCCACTCCACACACAGCATGGACGACAACGATCGGGAGGTGAGGATAGGTGACCAAGGACAGACAGACAGAAGGTGGGAAAAAGGGCTGCCTATGTATGATCCCCAATCAGAGACAACGATAGACAGCTGCCTCTGATTGGGAACCATACCCGGCCAACAAAGAAATAGACAAACTAGAATGCCCAACCAAATCACACCCTGACCTAACCAAATAGAGAAATAAAAAGGCTCTCTAAGGTCAGGGCGTGACACACACACAAACATACAAATCACACACACACACTTGCTTTGTAACACATGGCAATCACCTAGCTCTCTCGGAAACATTGCTTGGTCCTAGTGTGATTTATTCTGTGAATGTATAACACATCCGTGTGTGTGTATGTGTTTGTCTATAGAATGGAGAAGCTGCTCCTGATAAGATCCAGTCTGCAGGGAAACTCCTGAGGACCCTGTCTGAAGAGCAGTGTGAGTCTTCAAATCAATACACAATTTGTACACTGGGTGATTGAGGAACTATTGCTGTGTCTCCTATCAGTGAGGTGACTGCATACACAGGGTGTGGTGATGGTGGACAATGCGCCCACGCTGCAGCTGCCAGGGACAGGACAGCTTATTTTTAGACAAGCATGTCAACACAAAAACAAATACATGGTGCTAGTGGAGAGGGGGGTTGTAACTCTTCTTGTTTGGGCATCACAATGGGTCTTCTGGGGTGAAAGGTAAAGTTACCTGAAGCCGATGACTTGGTATTACTGTAACACAGTGATATGGGTTCAGTATGAGAGTAGTTTACCAATCGATCTGAATAGGCAACAGGGGATGATAAGAGGACAGTGGGAAAGCAGATCCACCTGGATTTTATCCTCTGGCACTGATAGTAAATTCATCACATAAAATGATCATGCCATATTATAAAACATGTTTTGGCTCAGCAGTTATTAAATACATATATTGGATTGAAGTGTACATTTTCCTCATGATCAACTTAGTTGTGTATCCCTTAGTTGACCAGGTGAAGATTGGGCCTCCGTTGAGGAAAGTGACAGAGCCTTATCCTGATATGGTGAGTCACATTTCTTTCTTGTGTTTGCCATGTTGGAGTTTCAGGTCAAGTCAACATAGAATGGCTATTTGGGGCAGTGGGGGATGTATGACTTCTATTAATAGGGATATTATGGGTGTGTATGTTGTTGATGATTCTTCGTAATTTTTCAGCAAAGCTCGTCCGGAGACGATTGGGACGTCTCAGAAGAGGACACTGAGTCACCGTAAGATGCTCCTCTTCCACAGTTTACTATTGGTAGCAGTACGTCAAGCAAACATTATTATGAGCATTATTTCAAATCATCTACTGTCTGTGTGTATGGCCATGGACCTGACGTCCCCACTAGAGCAAATTTACAGGAGAACAATAATTTTTAAAAAACCTAAATCCATAACAGAAGACACTAGCTCCAACCCTCCCATTGTCACAGAATAGGTGGTTCTCTGTCACATCATGTTCTCAGAACTAGTGGCTCCAGAGAGAGATTAACATCTTGTCTTCCTGTTTCAGGAGCCTGTTGGAATGTGTGGAGGAAGCTCTGCAGCTGAGGTAGGCCAGCAGACCACCCATTGTAAAAACACTATTCAGCAGTATTCTACCCGGCGACAATGTCTCTTATCAAGGAAGCTGTGGAAGTTTGTTTTAATCACATTGAAATTATTACCTTTTGAATACTTGACATTATCTGATAAAGAACTAAATAATATTTGATCACTGATTATTGTTGTTGGGGTATGCATATTCACAATTAATTGACCCTGCCCTGCTCCAAATCTTGTCCTAATAAGAGCCAACATAATTGACCCCATGTCAGTTTATAGACTGTGAAAGCAAGCATCCCACAAAGAAAGGAAATCTGATTTACCTTTGATTTAGTAGAGAGTGCATGAGCATTAATGGTGCTACACATAAGACTTTTTACAATTAATTTCAGAAAATGTCCATAATATATCTGCAGTAGTAGTGGAATGATTGTGTTTCACAGTATTACCTACCCGACAGTGTTGCGATTTGTAGTGATATTGTCCTGTTGTCAAATTGGGAAAGCTGTTATTACTTTGTGGCTGTGTTATCTAGTGGAAATCGTGTCAAGCTGCCAATGTATCGCTCTGCCACAGGTGTTTTCTTTCCCAGCTGTTTGAAGCTGGTGAACCCAAAGTAAAAGGCTCAAGCGCAAGTCTCAAATGGAATGAGGGGGAGGGGGAAAATGCATTGGAATTCAGTCATGTGCTGTTGCAATTTATACCTAGCTTCCACATAGGGGAGACATTCTGAGAAGTTATATGTGTAACACTAACATTACCATTGACTATTTATTTTTCCAGGAGCTTAACCATTAAGAGAGTGCCATCTGCTGGTGTAAGTAGCAATAACAGAACACCAAAAAAACAGATCTTCTGAAACAATCAAGTGTAACACAAGATATGAAGAGAATCCTTTATACATTTCAGCTATTTCCTATTGTATTATGTGACAGTGGTTTGTCTAATGTTTCTGGTTGTGTAGGCGGGTAATGGTGGGAGGAAGAGTGGGTTATTCAGCCCTTCCACAGCCTCCCTGCCTGCCATCAGCTCATTCTGTCCCACCCTGGAGGACAAGGACCTCACCCTTGGCCCCAGCTCCAGCCTGGGGCCCGACTCCACCCACACACCCAAAAACTTCACGTCAGGTACGGAACATCCACACACAGAGTCAATGTTTACAGGCCATATTTCAATCTGTCATGACAACTGATTTGGTTCTGGGTGCTGAGATTAATATACAGTGCCTTCAGAAAGTAGTCACACCCCTTGTCTTTTTCCACATTTTGTTGTGTTACAGCCTGAATTTAAAATGTATTCAACTGAGATTGTGTGTCACTGATCTACACACAACACCCCATAACACCCCATAATGTCAAAGTGGAATAATGATTTTAGAAATGTTTACAAATTAATAAAAAAATTGAAGCTGAAATGTATTGAGTCAATAAATATTCAACACTTTTGTTATGGCAAGCCTAAATAAGTTCAGGTGTAAAGATGTGCTTAACAAGTCACATACGTTTCATGGACTCACTCTGTATACAATAATAGTGGTTAACATGATTTTTAAAATGACTACCTCATCCCTGTACCCCACACCTACAATTATCTGTAAGGCCCCTTCGTCGAGCAGTGAATTTTAAGCACATGTTCAACCACAAAGACTAGGGAGGTTTTCCAATGGTTCGAAAGAAGAGCACCTATTGGTAGATGGGTAAAAAAAAAGCAGGCATTGAATATCCCTTTGAACATGGTGAAGTTATTAATTACACTTTGGATAGTGTATCAAAGCACCCAGTCACTACAAAGATACAGGCACCTTTTCTAACTTGGAGAGTAAGGAAACTGCTCTGGGATTTCACCTTGAGGCCAATGGTGATTTTAAAAGTTACAGAGTTTAATGGCTGTGATAGGAGATAACTGAGGATAGATCAACAACATTGTAGTTACTCCACAATACGAACATAAATGACAGAGTGAAAAGGAAGCCTGTACAGAATAAAACATGCATCCTGTTTGCAATAAGGCACTAAAATAATACTGCAAAAAATGTGGCAAAGAAATTAACTTTAGCGAATGTTTGGGGCAAATCCAACACAACACATCACTGAGTACCACTCTTCATAATTTTAAGTATGGTGGTGGCTGCATCATGTTAGGGGTATGCTGGTCATCGGGAAGGATTACATTTTTTTGTGATAAAAAGAAACGGAATAGAGCTATGCACAGGTAAAACCCTGGAGGATAACTTGGAGATTCAACAGACACTGGGAGACAAATTCACCTTTCAGCAGGACAAATACCTAAAACACAAGGCCAAATATACACTGGAGTTGCTTACCAAGATGACATTGTTCCTGATTGGCCTAGTTACAGTTTTTACTTAAATTGTTTCAATACTTATCTAATCAAGATATACTGTATTAGGGTTTGTTCTCCATTCATAAAAAAATATATATCACATTTTTGTTACACTTTAACGTTACAGTGTATTTTGTGTAGATCATTGACGAGAAAATTATGGTTAGATCCATTTTAATCCCGCTTTGTAACACAACAAAATGCGGAAAATGTTAATGGTTGTGAATACTTACTGAAGTCTGTTGATGTCAGTATTTGTTTTGACAACATAATTACTGTTCCGTAACTGAAAGGCTGCTGATTCGAATACTGGAGCTGTGCCCTTGAGCAAGGCACTTAACCCTAATTGCTCCAGGGGAGCTGTGCAATGGGAAAAGGGGATACCTAGTCAGTTGGACAAGTGAATGCCTTCAACTTAAATGTGTCTTCCGCATTTAACCCAACCCCTCTGAATCAGAGAGGTGCGGGGCTTTTGCCATAATCGACATCCACGTCTTCGGTGCCCGGGGAACAATGGGTTAACTGCCTTGTTCAGGGGCAGAACGACTGATTTTTACCTTGTCAGCTCAGGGAATCGATCCAGCAACTTTTCGGTTACTGGCCCAATGCTCTAACCACTAGTGACCCTGGCCATGACCCCACTCCCTGCGGGTGCCTCAGTGAGGGTTGAGATATGCAAAAAAACACATTTCCATGACACAGTGTATAACAGGACAAATATAAGCACCCACCAAATTATTATAATTATAATGCAGTCATAATATTGAGAGCTTGGGACTAAACGGTTCTATCTGCATTTTTGTTCTCTACCTAAATAGTACTCTAAATACCCCAATTCATGTTGTTAAGTTCGAAAGAATACTAGATAAAAATTGCTGACACCATTCCAACCAATGAGGGTTTGGAACTTTTAAGCCAATTATCTAAGAATCATTGCAGATAGAACCTTGTGGTCCCAAGCTCTCGATATGTTAAATTATATACACTATCATTCAAAAGTTTGGGGTCACTTAGAAATGTCCTTGTTTTTGAAAGAAAAGCACATTTTATGTCCATTAAAATGACATCAAATTGATCAGAAATACAGAGTAGACATTGTTAATGTTGTAAATGATGATTGTAGCTGGAAACGGACAGTTTATTGGCCAGTCTGAGATATGGCTCTTTTTTTGCAACTCTGCCTAGAAGGCCAGCATCTCGGAGTCACCTCTCAATAATAGACTGACGAGTTTCAGAAGAAAGTTCTTTATTTCTGACCATTTTGAGCCTGTAATCGAACCCACAAATGCTGATGCTCCAGATACTCAACTAGTCTAAAGAAGGCCAGTTTTATTGCTTCTTTAATCAGAACAACAGTTTTCAGCGGTGCTAACATAATTGCAAAAGGGTTTTCTAATGATCAATTAGCCTTTTAAAATGATAAACTTGGATTAGCTAACACAACTTGCCATTGGAACACAGGAGTGATGGTTGCTGATAATGGGCCTCTGTACGCCAATGTAGATATTCCATTAAAAATCTGCCATTTCCAGCTACAATAGTCATTTACAACATTAACAATCTCTACACTGTATTCCTGATCAATTTTATGTTATTTTAATGGACAAAAAAACATGCTTTTCTTTCAAAAAGGACATTTCTACGTGACCCCAAACTTTTGAATGATAGTGTATCTTCGTTGTGTTTTAATCTAATTCCATCTATGCTAAGATCAACAGCCCGTTTCAACATGTTTTTCCCCCTCCTTCGTCCTCTTGTGTGGTTCTCCAGTCTTGGCCAGGTGTTCTGCAACTCAGGACATCAGCAGACAGTGGTGTAGTGACCCCAGTGTTTCTGAGGGGGGCGCCGTACAGGCAGAGAAGAAGAAGACAGAAGGGGTGACCTCATCATGCAGAGAAACCTCTCTCTCTCCAGAGTGGAGCACACTGAGGAGGAAGACGAACTCTGTGAGTTTAAAACACAGGGCAATGTTGCCTCACTACATACAGTATCTGTACATAGCTTCATATCCGTACTGTAGTTGCTGAATGGCAGTGGCAGTTGGCTTCAATACATTGTATGGATTTGAGGCTACCAGTAGACGGTAGCCTTAACCAGTACATAGCCAGTACTCAGGGGTTCAATTCAATGTGAAGTCAGACACTTCCAAGGAATAAGTGAAATTCCAGCATAATAGTAATAATGTGCCATTCATTTTTTGATTGGAATTTGAATTCACTTCCTAAACTGACTGAAATGAAATGGAATTGACATCAACCCTGGTACTGACAAAAAAAAGTGTGTGGTTTGTTAACCTAATAATACATTCTTCCATATCCCCTTTAATAAACCATCTTTTTTGTAACATTTCATGTAGGAAGACAGAATTCAGAGACGCCCAGATCCTAGGGCGCTGCTTTGTGACATGAATTTAAACAACATCCTCATTTGAACGACACCGTTTTCCTTCTTTGTTGTTGTGTTTAACCCTGTTTCATTTCTAGAGAGCTGATTGCCATGGACTCCCTCCTACTCCTCAAGTTCATGTAAGTGCAGGGGTCTAGTCAAACAGCATGTGCCCTAAGACAGCACAGAGAGGCTGTTGCATCAATAACTAACAATATTTCCACATGCTTTATGAACAGGCTATGTAGCTAATGGCTATTGGTCTCAAAAACGCTTGACGGAATGCTCACTGCAACAACGGTTTGCTAAGATGAACATTAAACCCATTCTAATAGTCCAACCATGCTTATTGTACAGCAATGTAGAAATAGGCACCATGATAGTACAACGTGTATCGTTTTGTTTCGTAGATGGGTGCCTGTTTCTCTAAAGTCTTCAATGGTTGCCCTCTGACGATCCACTGTGCTGTGACCTGGATTCTCCCTAAAACGAGAGGTAGGGGTCCAGAACGGGTTAAAGAGGTTAAGACAAGGTCATTACAGATGGCCGTGACATGATCTTGTCTCTTCCTCAGATCAGTATCTTATTCTGGGGGCAGAAGAGGGTGTCTACACCCTCAACCTCAACGAGCTCCATGAGGACACCCTGGAGAAGGTAACAGTTTAGATATTGATGAATGTGGGGAAGTATGAATTAATGTGGGTAGTCTGCGTTAAAATTCCAGAGCATACTACTAATACTATTCTACTGAGCCATTTACTTTATGTTCATATTCTTATCTTATTGTTGTTGTATTGTCGAGAAGGAACCTGCGAGTAGGCATTTCGTTAGACAGTGTATACCATGCGTATCCTGTACATACGACTAATAAAACTTCAAACAAATACCTCTCTCTTCCCCCCACAGTTGCTCCCACAAAGATGTACCTGGCTGTTTGTCATGAACAATGTCCTGATGTCTGTATCAGGTAGAGCTCTACCTCAATTACACACCTATCATGTTGTTCATAGGATCCTACTCCATCAACTCCAGTAATGAACCAGACCTGGTTGCAAATAGTATTTCAGTGTTTGCTTGAGTTCCAGGTGGGCGGGGTTTGCACTTTTGAGACTTTTCCATTGGTTGCATTGCACCAGGCAAGCTCAATCAAGCACTGCTAAATTTGAACACGGATTCTTACCATTCCTCCCCTCTCCAACCCCATCCCCAGGGAAGTCTTCCCAGCTGTACTCCCACAGTCTGACGGCTCTGTTTGAACAGAGGGGCCACAAGCAGCAGAAACAGAGTCACCTGTCCCTCAGTACCAACCGCCTCACTGAGAGGATCAACCCCAGGCAGAGGGGGTGTGTGTGTGTGTGTGTGTGTGTGTGTGTGTGTGTGTGTGTGTGTGTGTGTGTGTGTGTGTGTGTGTGTGTGTGTGTGTGTGTGTGTGTGTGTGTGTGTGTGTGTGTGTGTGTGTGTGTGTGTGTGTGTGTGTGTGTGTGCGTGCGGTCGCGTGTGTGTGTGCGTGTGCATCAATGTGTTCGGGTTCAATTTGTCTTCAATATACAGTATGTGCCTGTCCTAATTTAAAGTAAAAAATATATGAAATGTAAATCAGCAGGAAATATGCTGTAACTGTGAAGATACCAGACACTAAAGGCTGTCGAAGATGCAGCGTGGGTAAGTGAAATTTGGCACTGCATTATGTTCAATCACAACACAGAAAGCTGCTTCAATTGAAATGGCTTTTTCTCCTCTCTCCTAGCAAGAAACCCACACACAGACAGCACGTTCCTGTGTGGGGCTGTTCCATCTGGTCTAATTCTACTCTTGTGGTATGAGCCTCTGCAGAGGTTCTTGCAGCTCAAGGTTTGTATCGACATAACAATTATTCCATACAACATACACTTGACTGGCCTGCACAGAGCCCTGACCCTCAACCCCTATTGAACACCTTTGAGATGAATTGAAACTCCAACTGCGAGCCAGGCCTAATCGCCCAACATCAGTGCCTGACATCACTAATGGTCTTGTGGCTGAATAGAAGCAAGTTCCTGAAGCAATGTTCCAGCATCTAGTGGAAATCCTTCCAAGAAGAGTGGAGGCTGTTATAGCAGCAAAGGGGAGGACCGACTCTATATTAATGCCCATGATTTTGGAATGAGATGTTCGACGAGCAGGTGTCCACATACTTTTGTGGTGCATGTATATGAACCGTGATTGTAAGACTTGTAAAATTCTTTCTACACTTTTTCCCTCTCAGCATATAGACATACGTCTACCGGATTCGCTCCCTATCTTTGAGCTACTGGTGTTAGTGAAGGATGAGTTCCCACAGCTATGTGTAGGGGTTGGGGACTGTGCTGCAGAGGGAGGGAAACCACCATCCAACCAGCAGCTGAAGTTCGACATCATAGAGTTGAACGGCACACCAAATTCTTCACCAGGTAGCACAGAGATGTCAGATATTAGGATTTGAACCGTATGACATTGTGTAGAGAAATTGTATAACCTTAATTCACTCTCTCTCTCTTTCTTTCTCTCTGTCTTTGTATATGTGCATGTGTGTGTGTGCGTGTGTGTACAGAGAGTACGCCGGACCGGACCCGGACCGGAGCCGGACCGGGAGCCATGCAGGCAACACAGCTGGACAGAGACACGGTTCTCATTTTACTGGAGAGTGAGTCTATTGGAATATATTACATCCTACCTAGAATATCATTAGCACCACCTTCCTTTTAATGTCCACTACTAACGGTATCTTTAATGTCACTTTACAGAGACTGTGAAGATTGTCAACCTACAAGGTCTTCCCTCCAAGGAGCTGGCTTCTGAACTTGTCTTTGACTTCCCCATTGAAACACTAAGTACTAACTTCATTTAATCTCAATAATACCTCATAGAATGTTCTCAATTCATCACCACATCATAGGTACAGGCAGGGGTGAGGTACTGTAGTTACAGCCACACACTACGTGCGTGGAAGATTTTGTTTGTGACTTTACTGTTGTGTGGCTAGTTTGTTTACAGGACAGTGTTCTGGCTTTCTGGAAGCATGGTCTTCAAGGGAGGAGTCTTCACACAAATGAGGTGATTATGTTTCATTGTAATGCACTCATAAAAATAAAATAAAAGGCTTGATCTGCATTGGAAGTATATTATCTCGCCGAAACAGTGAAATACATTTACGTTCATCTTTGTAGGTCACACAGGAAATCACAGACGAAAGCAGAGTATTCCAGGTCTTGGGGACGAACAGGTATGCTCCAAACGCTGGTCTGTTACCTTGAATACCACATTATGTGTGTTCGCATTAGGGGTCAAAGGTTATCTGAGAAAATCAATCACATTCGATCTTTTGTCGTTTCCGTAGGGATATCGTCCTTCAGAGTACCCCCACAGAGGACCCGTCAGCCATGACCAACCTCTATATCCTGACAGGCCATGAAAGCAGCTACTGAGAGAAGAGAGAAAAGGACTGAAAGAAAATAATAGAAATTGGGATTAAAGTAAGAAGAGAAGAAGAGTGTGTCTTGAGATGGGAAGTGCTTTTCTGCCACCTAATAAACTCACGAGCGAACAAGCCCCCTCACTGTAGACTTGTCTTAAACTGAACTAACCCCCTCTACCTGCATATGGGGAACAGACAGACACTAAACCGCAGGGAGATAACTGAGCTGGTGTATGTTCATGGAAGGACTTGTAAAAAAAGACTTGTCAGAGAGAGCCCCCTGTCGTGACCTCTAACCCCTTGAATGACACAAACTACTTTTAACCTTGCATAACCCCATTGTCTATTTTTACTGGTTTGACTGTTAACTGAAGTCTGATCTGTCTCCTTAAACAACATTGTGAACACCACCCTGCTCTGTCCACTAACTGTAGTATTACTATGTAACGTCATGGCATAGGTGGCGCCACTCCAAGATGTCAACATAAATAGTTTAGAAAATATGTGCCATAGAATCAGAGGGCCACTACATTGTAAAAGTGCTTTGAAATACTTTACTGAGATCAATTTAAAGGCCTGTTTCCCAGACCCAGATGAAGACTATTCCTGCACTAAAAAGGGCTTGCAACATGTGTTTGTTTGCCACAAAATGCTCAAAGACTGGTAGTGATACTATGTTGTGTTTAATGATTTTGGTTTGGTTTGGTTTGGTTGTGCAGTATGAGGCCCAATGTAACACTCATCATCCATGAAATACACTTGAAGGAGCATGCATGTTGCTTTTTGAATTTTATTTTAGCAAAATCATATGATATATGATGTGTGAATATGGATTTAAGAGATTTTATGTATATTTAGTTTTAACTTTCGCCAAACAATATATTTTTTCAAAGACGAGAGAGAGAGAGAAGGAGGGTCGTTAGGGTTTGGCCGTCATTGTAAATAAGAATTTGAGTGGAGGGAGGGAGAGAGAATTAGAGGGAGCATAGCTAAATTCACAGAGGACACCAGATAAGACAGGTGATTTATATCAGATATAACAGACTGACCCTAGCCCCCTGGAACATAGACTATTGCAGCATAGATACTGGAGGCTGAGACATGGGGTGGTGGGGGACACTGTGGCCCCGGACAGGGCAAACCAGGCAGGATTAAAACCCCAGCCAGTTTGCCAAAGTACAGCCCACACACCATGTGAGGGATATCAACGTACTACCCTTAGACAAGGCTGAGTATAGCCCACAAAGATTTCCTCCACCGCACAAGAACCAAGGGGCGCAAAACCGGACAGGAAGATCACGTCAGTGACTCAACCCACTCAATTGATGCACCCCTCCTAGGGACGGCATGGAAGAGTACTAGTAAGCCAATGACTCAGCCCCCTGCAATAGGGTCAGAGACATGGATTAGCTTTTCTGCATAAATTTTGACCCCAAAAAAAATATTTTTTTCAATGTTACAAAGATGGAGAAAAGCTGCCCTTGAAATATTCTTGATATGTTCGTCAAAAGAGAGATCAGAGTCCAGAGTAACGCCAAGTTCCTTCACAGTTTTATTTGAGACGACTGTACAACCATCAACATTAATTGTCAGATCCAACAGAAGATCTCTTTGTTTCCTGGGACCTTGAACTAGCATCTCTGTTTTGTCCGAGTTTAAAAGAAAACCATTCGTCGCTATCCACTTCCTTATGCATGAAACACAGGCTTCCAGGGTAGGACATTTTGTGCCTTCACCATGTTTCATCGAAATGTACAACTGTGTGTCGTCCGATGTATGACTTTGTAATTATATTATTTAATTGAGCATATATATAAAGTTACTACCTATCCTGATTTATAATGCTATTTACTTTCCTCATGAGAATGGAGACAGAATATACCATACAGACATACTGACAAGCTGAATGTGCTTCGTACATTAAGTTATACCAGCTCCAGTACAGAGATCAGCGACTCGGGTGACTTCTATGTCATCTTTACTAAACAACATAACACATATCACATTCCCTCTGGGGACTGTTCAAGGGCCTCTGGGTGCTCTTGAGGGGCCTCTGGGGACTGTTTAAGGGCCTTTGGGAGCTCTTAAGGGGCCTCTGGGGACTGCTTAAGGGCCTCTGGGTGCTCTTGAGGGGCCTCTGGGGACTGTTTAAGGGCCTCTGGGTGCTCTTGAGGGGCCACTGGCTGCTGTTTGAAGGCCTCTGGGTGCTCTTGAGGGGCCACTGTTTAAGGGCCTCTGGGTGCTGGGTGCTGGGTGTATGTCAGGTGCTTCAGAAACTGTGTTCTGTTGATTATTGTTGCCGTAGCAATAGCAACAATGAAAGTGTGTCGCATTTCAACAACTGAAGCAACACTTTATGATCGTGAACTCTGAAAGAGAGGAATAACAGCAAAGTAACAAGTCATAAAATTAAACTAAATACACGAAGTAAGTGAAAAAACAGGGCAAATGAAAAAACGTGGACGTCAAATATATTCAATAAACAAAGAAAGAAATAGTACCTCTGTGCCTCACTGACGCATGACCTTTGATGTGGTTGTTGACCTTTGATGTGGTTGTTGACCTTTGATGTGGTTGTTGACCTTTGATGTGGTTGTTGACCTTTGATGTGGTTGTTGACCTTTGATTGGTTATTGACCTTTAATGTTGTTGACCTTGATGTGGTTGTTGGCATCAACGATACACATTTAGAGTTGCCAAACACAATATTGGCATACATTGTAACTTAGGGAATGGCCACAGAAAATCAACGATCAAATCGATTACATAATTGTACATGTCTACTTAGGCTTACTGCTCAAGTAGGCAAAATTGTCCAAATAAGATGCCCTCATTGTAAGCAGTTAGCTAGCTCACATGCAAATGGGTGCTAATTAACACTATGCTAACATCGATGCGGTAGTTGGTTATATAAAGATATACCACTGCACTGGTATAACATGAGTATTACAAAGTACATTATGCATAATGACAGTCTCACTTACTTCCATGGTTTATGTTTTTATCCATGTAGGTTAGGTTCGATTAAGATTCGCTTTCGTTGACATTGAACCTCAACTTGGGTGACCTTGAAGGAGACGGGAAGGTTTCGGGTTAAACGCGTTTGCCCACATTGAGCCCCGAACTGCACACTCCTTCAGGTGCTTCTCCAGAAAATAGATGTGGCATCTGCGGAGAAGCACTTGGGTGTACTATATTTTACTGCAGAATTCTTACAAGATGTTTCGAACCATAGTGTCCCATCCTCCCAGGCTGCCGGCCTGGTGAAGGATCAGATAGGGACAAAGTGGTGGAATAGTGGTGATGTTTTAATGGGTGTAGGGTTAGAGGAAGCCCAGTGGCCGGCAATGGGAGAAGATGGAGCTAAATGGTTTTTGTCCGACATTCTGCTAATTTTCTCATTGATTAAACATTTGATCTCAATACAGTTTTCTGTTTCGCAAAACTAGTTGGTAGACTTTCCCATTTGCCAAAGTTTTAAAAAATGGCGTTGTTTAGGAGTGCAATGGTGAGTTATTGCACACGCTCACTTCACATAGTAGGCGTTCCCTAACGGAAATATGCAAATACATTCTAGAACTCGCCAATAGGCTCTTGCTAGCTCGTGCTTGGCTCTGCCCACCTCCTTGCTTATTTTGCCCGCTACGAATAATGTGCTCCCATTTCAAACGACAGGCTGTGGCAGCAGAAGGTGCGTGCTTAGCACCTGAAAAAGATATCGGATTGGAATGTGTCGTGTTTGGATCTGTGAAGCAGGACGCCTATCAAAGGGCACCTGAAAAAGATATCGGATTGTGAATGATCCGTATGGTGGATGTGAGGAAGCCCAGTGGTTTGGATCTGTGAAGCAGTGGTTGGTGACGCCCTATCCAAAGGAAGCCCAGTGGTTGGTGCACGCCGACTGGATGGTGGATGGAGTGAGGAAGGCGCTATGGTGGAAGAGAATGCATCCATGATGTAAGCCCAGTGGTTGGTAAATGGAAAAAGAGTCCGTGGTTGGTGCACGCCGACTGATCCGTATGGTGGATGGAGTGAGGAAGCCCAGTGGTTGGTGCACGCCAACTGATCCGTATGGTGGATGGAGTGAGGAAGCCCAGTGGTTGGTGCACGCCGACTGATCCGTATGGTGAATGGTGTGAGGAAGCCCATTATTTTGTTATTTGAAGAGTCTCGCCCTTTGTACGTATATTTGGGTTATGTGTGATATCCTGTTGGAGCTTCATGCCCAAACCTCTTGCAGTGTGATAAATGTACTATCGGACATTTGTCAAGTGTATGTAGACGGGAGGAGTATCATATGACAGTAGAGGCAAAATGCTGCAATTGTGGTGGTGAGCATGTACCAGAATTCATGAAGTGCCCTGTTAGGGTGAAGGAGACCGAGGTGACAAGAATAAGGGCTGTTCAGCATCTCCTATCCGGAGGGGGTAAGAAGAGTGGAAGAAGGGAGTAAAGTTGAAGAAACCATGGTAGCTGGATTAGAGACATCAGTAAATGTTACTAGCCAATAGGACCCTGGCACGTTGCATGTTAAAAAGGTGGACTTAGTATCGTTTATTGCATTGGTTATAAACTGCACAGCGCAAACAAAGAAGAAATCGGAGAAAATAGGCATCGTTGTGAGTGCGGCTGAACGTTTTTTGGAGCATTACAAGGAATCCTGTCGATTAATGTTCGTTCAACACAGACACATGAGCTTGTGTAGGGATGTGATTTAGATTACCACTGAAGGAGTGGGGTGGGGATTTGGGGGATGTATTTTATTTTTGTATTGTATATTATATTTTTAACTCTCCCCTTTCCCGCAATGAATATACAGTATATACACACAAATGTATGTGGACACCCCTTCAAATTTGTGTATTCGACTATTTCAGCCACACCGGTTGCTGACAGGTGCGTAAAATCGAACACACAGCCATGCAATCTCCATAGACAAACATTGGCTGTAGAATGGCCTTACTGAAGAGCTCAGTGAATTTCAATGTGGCACCGTCAAAGGATGCCACCTTTACAACTAGTCAGTTCGCAAATATTCTGCCCTGCTAGAGTTGCCCCGGACAACTGTAAGTGATGTTATTGTGAAGTTGAAATGTCTAGGAGCAACAACGGCTCCGCCACGAAGTGGTAGGCCACACAAGCTCACAGAATGGGACCACTGAGTGCTGAAGTGCGTAGTGCGTTGCAATCGTCTGTCCTCGGTTGCAACACTCACTACCAAGTCCCAAACTGCCTCTGGAAGCAACGTCAGCACAACAACTATTCGTTGGGAGCTTCATGAAATGGGTTTCCATGGTCAATCAGCCTCACACAAGCCTAAGATCACCATGCAAGATCACCATGCACAATGTAAAGCTTCGGGTGGAGTTGTGTAAAGCTTGCCGCCATTGGACTTTGGAGCAGTTGAAACGCGTTCTCTAAAGTGATGAATCATGCTTCACCATCTGGCAGTCCGATGGACGGATGTGGGTTTGGCAGATGCCAAAAGAACGCTACCTGCCCGAATGCATAGTGCCAACTGTACAGTTTGGTGGAGGAGGAATAATGGCCTGGGGCTGTTTTCATGGTTCGGGCTAGGTCCCTTA
Source organism: Oncorhynchus keta (assembly GCF_023373465.1). Classification (NCBI taxonomy): domain Eukaryota; kingdom Metazoa; phylum Chordata; class Actinopteri; order Salmoniformes; family Salmonidae; genus Oncorhynchus; species Oncorhynchus keta. The sequence continues at coordinate 13,339,664 of NC_068433.1, forward strand.
GTTCCAGTGAAGGGAAATCTTAACGCTACATCCTAGACAATTCTTTGCTTCTGACTTTGTGGCAACAGTTTGGGGAAGGCCCTTTCCTGTTTTAGCATGACAATGCCACCATGCACAAGGCAATGTCCATACAGAAATGGTTTGTCGAGATCAGTGTGTAAGAACTTGACTGGCCTGCATAGAACCCTGACCTCAACCCCATCGAACATCTTTGGGGTGAACTGGAATGCCGACTGCAAGCCAGGCATAATAGCCCAACATCAGTGCCCAACCTCACTAATGCTCTTGTGGCTGAATGGAAGCAAGTCCCCGCAGCAATGTTCCAAAATCTAGTGGAAAGCCTTCCCAGAAGATTGGAGGCTGTTGTAGCAGCAAAGGGGGGACCAACTCCATATTAAAGCCCATGAGATATTCGACGAGCAGGTGGCCACATACTTTTGGTCATGTAGTGTTACAGTTACAGTTGAAGTCGGAAGTTTACATACACCTTAGCCAAATACATTTCAACTCAGTTTTCACAATTAATTACATTTAATCCAAGTAAAAATTCCCTGTCTTAGGTCAGTTAGGATCACCACTTTATTTTAAGAATGTGAAATGTCAGAATAATTGTCACGGCTGCTCCCGCTCTTCCCCCCTGGGGCTCGAGGGCGCCAGGCTTGCCCTGCATCACGCACTCCTGCCATCATCAATTACGCACACCTGCCTTCTCTCGTCAAGCACATCAGCGATATTGGACTCACCTGGACTCACTCATCACCTGTTTATTACTTCCCCTATATTTGTCAGTTCCTCTGCTCTGTTCCCTGCTGATGCATTCATTGTTTTTGTCTTTGTTACCCATGTGCTGATGCTGTTCCTGTCTCTTTCCATGTCCGTTCTTTATAAAATGTTTGACTCCCTGTACCTGCTTCGCCTCTCCAGCGTCAACTATGTGACAATAATAGTTGAGAATTATTTATTTATGCTTTTATTTCTTATATTACATTCCCAGTGTGTCAGAAGTTTACATACACTCAATTAGTATTTGGTAGCATTGCCTTTAAATTGTTTAACCTGGGTCAAACGTTTTGGGTAGCCTTCCACAAGCTTCCCACAATATTTTTCTATTTTGTGAAGTGCACCAGTCCTTCCTGCAGCAAAGCACCCACACAACATGATGCTGCCACCCTCGTGCTTCACGGATGGGATGGTGTTCCTCGGCTTACTAGCCTCCCCTTTTTCCTCCAAACATAACGATGGTCATTATGGTCAAACAGGTATATTTTTATTTCATCGGACCAGAGGACATTTCTCCAAAAAGTACAATCTTTGTCCCCATGTGCAATTGAAAACCGTTGTCTGGCTTTTTTAATGGCGGTTTTGGAGCAGTGGCTTCTTCCTTGCTGAGTGGCCTTTCAGGGTATGTCGATATAGGACTCGTTTTACTGTGGATATAGTTACTTTTGTACCTGTTTCCTTCAGCATCTTTACAAGGTCCTTTGCTGTTGTTCTGGATTGATTTGCACTTTTTGCACCAAAGTACCTTCATCTCGTCTCCTTCCTGAGCGGTATGACGGCTGTGTGGTCCCATGGTGTTTATACTTGCCTATTATTGTTTGTACAAATGACTTCGGTCGTTTGGAAAATGCTCCCAAGGATGAACCAGACTTGTGGAGGTTTACAATTTTGTCTGAGGTCTTGGCTGATTTCTTTTTGATTTTCCCATTATGTCAAGCAAAGAGGCACTGAGTTTGAAGGTATGGCCTTGAAATACATCCACAGGTACACATCCAAATGATTCAAATGATGTAAATTAGCCTATCAGAAGCTTCTAAAGCCATGATATAATTTTCTGGAATTTTCCAAGCTCTTTAAAGGCACAGTCAATTTAGTGTATGTAAACGTCTGACCCACTGGAATTGGGATATTGTGAATTATAAGTGAAATAATCTGTCTGTAAACAAATGTTGGAAAAATTATTTGTGTCATGCATAATGTATATGTCCTAACCGACTTGCCAAACCTATAGTTTGTTAGCAAGAAATTTGTGGAGTGGTTGAAAAACGAGTTTTAATGACTCCAACCTAAGTGTATGTAAACTTCCGACTTCAACTGTATTTGAGTGAATGAGACTTGACGTCAGAAGAGTTACAGGGTGATGTCCCATCCTTTCAGGTTGTTGGCATGAGGTAGGACTAAATAGATTTACATTTACATTGTGGAGTAGTAGGTGAGTGTTCTTTTTATTTTGTGAGTGTAGCGTTAGATGGTAGGGTATTTGTTTATTTTTTCAAGGGAAGCATAGGAGAGTTGTTGTACTCCAATCTAGTATGTGGCGGTGGATGCCAACCGAAGTTAAACATCAAAGAAGAAGAACCTTACACAAAGATACCGTTACCATTTCACGATTACTATAAGATAGTTGACGCGTTTTAGCATACATCTAAACCACGCAATTTAAAAAACAACTTTGGCAAAGGGTAAAGTCTACAGAACATAGTGCACACATATAGTTTTGGCAACAGAAAACTGTATTGTGATCAAATGTTTCATCGATGAGAACATTTGCAGAATATCGGTTAAAATCCATATCGTCTCATATTCTCACTACCAAATTTAGAAGTGGTTGTGAGTGGAAAAGCCGAGCGGATGCTTGAGATTTATACATCCGGTGAAATATCTGTCTCATTGTTATGTCTTTGGTGCTAAGGTATGTTTGCGGACCGCCATAATTCGACAGAAGAAGAAGGTGAAAAATCATCACGACGCCATTTCAGAAGTCATTCATTGGCGGCTGAATTCATAGTTCAGGTGAGGACATTTCATTTATTTGTGAATTTTATTTAACAAGTTGTTAGTATTTGGAGTAAGGTATTCTGTACGATATTATCATGGCGTGTTTGTTTGACCAAAAGTAGGAACGAGTTAGGTACGCTAGCACCATACCGTGCAAACGTTTCTTCCTAAAACTACTGTAGTATCAGCGGTAACGTTAGCATACTAACTAACGCAAATGGCTACCAAACTAACTTAGCTGGCTAGGTTGTCAGCACCATTTGAATATCAGTTGGAGGTTTCAGACTATCGCCCAATGTAAGCCAGTTTTCAGTCACATGATTTAGCTAAATATATATATTTAAATTGTAGTTAAAACAGTTAGCTTGGAGCATAGCAAGCTAACCAACGTTAGCTGGCTAAAGTGCGGTAAATTCAACTTTAGATGCAACCTCTGAAGCTAGCTGCTAGATTAATATTTATATATAATCTTGATAGCTAGCCATGAATGATTAAATGGCAAGTCATCAATGTTAAACAACTGTTTGCTAGTTGGCCTGGTCAGCTAGCTGCGGAAGTAACGTTTGCTAACTAGCTAATGTTACGTCCGATAACTTGCTGACGTATTATTCTCTTGCCGTATTAAAGAACGCTTATAATATCATACTACATTTGAAAGTTGTCTGTCTTGCAAAGCTAAGTCTACACGTGGTTCTTTAATGAAATCTAAAAATATTTTATATATACTTGGTAAACAAACTGCTTGTCTCCCCTTCCAGGAATAACAACATTCTGATTTGAAGATGGTGAAAATCTTCATTGGCAATCTCGCCTCCGGCACCACGCAGGATGAGCTACGCACTCTCTTCTCCGAGTATGGAAAGATCTCTGAGTGTGATATTGTCAAGAACTTTGGCTTTGTGCACATGAAGGACAAAGCCGAAGCGGAGGAGGCCATCAAGAACCTCCACCACTATGAGCTCAACGGTGCTCAGATGAACGTGGAGATGAGCCACGGCAGACCAAAGTCTACCACCAAGCTGCATGTCAGTAACATCCCAGAGGGTTGCACCAATGAGGAGCTGAAGACCAAGTTTGAGGCTTACGGCCCTGTGGTTGAGGCTGACATAGTGAAGGACTACGCCTTTGTCCACATGGAGTCTGTGGATGATGCCATGGAGGCCATCAGTGGGCTGGACAACACAGCCTTCCAAGGTGAACCCGCAGGCAGAAGAGAGCAGATAGTCTGTGCTCTCCGTAGTTACAGAATACACTTCCTTTTTAGATGGCATAAAGATCGTAACGTGATGCTGAATAGCATTTTGGTTTAATTCTGAGGTCAATTAATAAGTAACGGCAATAAGGTTGAGTCTTTTCCGTGGTTCTTTTATTCGGTTTCAACGTAACAGTGCAGGTGAACCAATTGATGCTAATATATAAGTATTTGCAATAAGAAAATAACTTTAGTCGTTAAGAAGCAGTGGAGCGTGTCAGAAGTCTACCGTCTCATGCGTCTCTTCTCTCTCCTCAAAAGGCAAGCTGATGAGCGTACAACTGTCCACCAGTCGCCTGCGCACGGTCCCGGGAATGGGAGCTCAAACCGGCTGCTATGTCTGTGGGAAACAGGGTCACTGGTCGAAAGACTGCCCTAACGGCGGTCAGAATGGCGGTAGCTACAGTGACCGCGATGACCGACCCGGGGGTGGCCCAATGAGGGGCCGCGGCAGGGGCTTCCCACAGGGTTTCAGCAGGGGTGGCGGTGGATACCCTAGTGGCTACGGGATGCCCCCCAGGGCTGCGGCATCCGACTACATGGGCGGGCTAGGGTATAGTAGAGCGTCCAGTTACCTGGGGGGGCCTCCCCCTCTGAGCCGTAGGCCTAGCTATGGCTCTGCTCGGGAGTACAGCGCAGATGCCAGGGATCGGTACAGTGGCAGGCTTCCGAGCTCCTATCCTGAGAGGGCATCGGCCTACGAGCGAGACCACTACAGCAGCGTTGACTATTACGAGAAGTACAGAGCACGGCCATACGGCTCAAGCTATTTTGAAGAGCGCCGCCTCGGCTATATCCCACCTCCCCCTCCCCCCTCTTCCTCCCTCTCAAGGCTCTCCTCTAGTATCGACCCGTACGAGCGCCGCCCGCTACCACCCTCGACAGCCGCCTCGTACTACTTGCGAGACCGCAGCCCGATCAGACGAGTGGCCGTCGCCTCTGACAGCTATGGTTATGAGCGCTCGCGGCTGTCCCCGGTGTCGTCCTCCAGAAGCTCTTCGTATGCCGTCCCGCGGGCCAGGGACCCCTACACCGATCGGGCACGCTATGCTTACTGAGCCACACACTGCCAAGGTGAGCCAACCAACTAGGAATACTAACCCATTCCTGTGGGTGAGTGTGTTCTGGAATGGTGCGTTCCATTTATTGTAAAACAGGTACTTGATGTTACAGTGGGGACTGGGATACTGTAGACTCGTGTTCATCTTTATATTTCTTCAATGAAGAACAAGAACTAAGACTCCACCCACACACAGTGCTTTTTAAACCGGGAGACACCATCTCATTTCTCAAAGCGAATGCTCTGCTCTTTTTCTAGGTGTGTATGAAATGCCGGACTTTTCCTTTGCTACCATTCCTCCTCCCAGCTGCATGGTTCCATCGAGCTGTGCCGCAAACAAACCTTTCGCGACTCGGAATGTGGTGACGCGAGAGTGACGCGGACGGAAATTGGCGTGTGCATCTTCCTGGCACCGGTGCCGGCAGACGAATAATCCTCTCAACTAACCAATCAGTCCACACCACATTCTTCCTTTATTTTAGTTGTCAGTTACAGAGCCTGTTTGCTATAGAAAACCACCAGTGTGGAATTTCTACAGTTTGATGTTAATAGTAGCTTAATTATACCGGCTTTCAAATCGCTTTGTTAGTTTGTGTGGGTTATGTTTTTTGTGGGGGATTTTAAACATTTTTTTCTCCTCTCCCCCTTGTGATTTAATATCGTCAAAGCAAATTGGCCTCTGAATTTGCCACTTTTTTATTTGTCGGATTGAGGTGACCGTAGTTTAGAGAAATATTTATCCTTTTTGAGAAATATCTCGTTTTCATTTAATTGGTTTGTTCAACTATTAATTTAACTTCATTCCATGTATAGCTCAGTAGTCGTTTAAAAATGTTTTCCCTATTTACCCCCCCCGGGAAAGCAATGTAAGAGTAGGTGGGTATGAATATTCCCCAGAACAATCTGTGAAATTCATCCACTGGATTTTTAGAACGCTTTCATTTTGTTAAAGGAGGATTTTCTAAGTGTAGAAGAGAGCCTAAGCAGTAGGACAACAGGATATCTTGAGTTAATATCATTGAGATAGAGGACTCATCTTTGCATCTGTGCCATTATAGCATTTGTGGCTGCATGGGTAGCACCATTGAGACCTCCATTTTGAGGTAGTCAATTCTCTTCACAATTGGCTGTTCCCTCCTGATGACCTGGTTGGACACGACTCCCAGCGGGGTCACCAGGAGGGATCAACCAATGAAGTTGGAAGTCCCACCCAGTTGTCTATATTAAAATGGTGGATGCCCTCTGGTGCTGCCCATGCCAGTACAGCTTTTGGCCACTAGAGGCCTCGATCATTCTTTGGTTAATATCTGCTGTCACAACATTGTCATTATCCCAAGACAACATTCCAGCTTTAGAAATATTTTGGATGTATTTGCAGGGTTAAAAACAGTATGTGCGTTTCCTAACCAAAAATAAGCAATCGGTTGGTACCCATTCGAACAGTGCATGCTTAATACACTTCCAAGAGTAACTATTTTTGCATGATTAGGATGGCCCAGTCTGAAATTCAAATTTAAGAGGCTTGTTTCAACACTCTAAATATTGTTTCTAACAACCCAAGCTTTAATAATCCAAAATTGTCCTCTATTAATGTAATATTTATTTCTAGACATAAACATGTTGAATACAGTAAATAACATGAGCATAACTGGCATTGCTATCAAATCAAACTTTGTCACGTGCGCCGAATACAACAAGTGTAGACCTTACGGTGAAATGCTTACTTACATGACATTACCATTGAGATATAATGGGCTCTAGTCTGATCACTTTCTTGGGGTGCCTTAGTCTGCGTTGAGATGGGCAGCCCTATTCTGATATACAAAAAGAGCCGATGTGAAAAGATCTGTGATTGGTCAAAAGACACAGTTGTGGAAAAAATATCAGAATTGGGCGTCCTGTCTAAACAGAGCATCTGTCTGCTCAGTTCTTATGGGAATTGTTGTAGTTTGTATATTTCCTACAGTCAAAGCGTGTACGTTTTATGCATTTTATTTTTTAATAAACCAAAATGTATTTTGGTGAGAATCCTATTTGTATTTATCCTCTCTTGAGACATCCGGACTTTTTCCCACATCTATACTTGATAATGCATTGACAATACTTTTCAGATGATACTTATTAAAACCTGATGATGGGTACTAAATCAAGAAAATTAAAGTAATTGTCCATTCGGCCAATCAACAGGTCTGATTTTGAAACCCGATCTGGTTTTGCCTTGTGGGGGGCTGGATAGAGATGCCGTAGGTAGCAAACCGCCGGCAGAGAGGAGCCATTTCAGCCCATCGGAAACTAGTGGCATCAACCCAGTGAGTCCATCGTGAAAGGTACGAAGGAACTTAGAATATGTAATCTAGCTAGCTATCCATTTATTGTATGTTGCAACCAGCACAAATATTAAATACAACTATGTAAAATATGACCGTAATGCAACGCGTTTCGGATCTATTGTTAGCGTAGCATGCTCGTTGTGCACGCAGACACAGACGACACAACTTGCTAGCGTTGCCACAAAAGGCAATTACTAGCCTGTCTGCAGTAGTGTCGCTAGTTCTCATGCACGTTCCAAACGAGTACACGTGCAAAAATATGCTGGTCGCTGAAATTGTTAATGTTGGTTTGCGAGCTGAATGAATGGGCAATGTACAGTTTGTTTAGTTAAGCATAACCACTGTTGCAAAAACAGCATTGTGATTGGTTAATAACTGGTCCTCCTACTTATGACCCAGTCCATCCACTTACACCGCACAGTGCATTTTTATTTTATTAGGCATGTCTGTGAAGAACATTTGTATTTACATCGACGGCCCTACCTAAGAAAAAAACTAATTCGGGGCTGGGATAATATATATATTACGACAAAACACATGCCGACGACGATGCATACAGAGTCCTAAGACACTAGCGTTATTGATCAAACATTTGATATTTTAATAGGTTACTCAATATACTTTTGAGTTCATAAGACTCCCTGAGCCAATTTTTTTATATCAAATTATTTCCTATGTCTAATCCTCTTCCATTGTTCATATACTAAAGTGGGATCATCACCATGGTGAAAATCTTCATTGGGAACTTGTCTCCAGACACCATGGCAGAGGAGCTGCGCTCCCTCTTCTCCCAGTATGGAAAGGTCTCCGAGTGTGACATTGTCAAGAACTTTGGCTTTGTGCACATGAAGGATAAAGCTGAAGCGGAGGAGGCCATCAAGAACCTCCACCACTATGAGCTCAACGGGGAGCAGATGAACGTGGAGATGAGCCGCGGCAGACCCAAAGCCACCACCAAGCTGCACGTGGGCAATATCAACAGCAGCTGCACCAACCAAGAGATGCGGGCCAAGTTTGAGGAGTACGGCCCTGTGGTGGAGTGTGACATAGTGAAGGACTACGCCTTTGTCCACTTGGAGCGTATGGAGGATGCCATGGAGGCCATCAGTGGGCTGGACAACACAGCCTTCCAAGGTGAACTCACACAGGGCTTGGTTGGTCAGTTGCCGGTGTGGTGTAGGTATCCCCCTGGTAATTAGAATGAGTTCTATTCACTAACAAAACTGGTGGGTAACTCAAGGATAAATGTAAGTGGTGACAGAGTAAGGGACAGTCGAGCACTGTCTCAAAATGCATCCAACACGTTGTCCACATTTCCCCCAACTTCAGGCCAGCGTGTGGACTCTAGCTTTGCCTGCATTATTATACCTTTATTTCAACTAGGAACACAGACTGAGACCATGGTCTCTTTTACAGCTGGGCCCTACGTATACATGTTTACACATACAGTTTAGGTACAATGATTAAAAAAACTACACAAGACAAACAAAACGATCACAGATGATACAAAAATTACAAATACAGCAACAGATTTCATTTACACAGGTTATTCTACTAACAGCACAATAACTTGCATTACCCGAAACCGTTACACGCAATACAAAAATAAAAATGCTCCAATAAATATTTAAAATGAGTCTCACGTTTAAGTTTAGTCTGCAGGCTATTCCATAGGCAAGGAGCGTAACAGGAAAAGGCAGCCATACCCAACTCTGGAAATCGCATGGGACTCGAGTGTAATCCATGCTTGAGACATGGTTTTAGGAATTATAATTCAAATATTGATGAGTGGTGATAAATAAGAAGGTAACTTACTCATATGCCTAGAACGTGGAACAATTGTCGGAGTTCACTTTCAGAGGAGTTCCGAGATGAATGTCATGAGGGTGGTGGTCTAATTCATGCCTGGCTTTTATCTGATTCCTTAGAGCATGTGCATAGATTGAACACTTTGTTGTATCGTGGTAAACTCTTGCGTTTTTCTTTTTTAAGGCAAACTGATGAGCGTGAAGCTTTCGACTAGCCGCCTGCGTACTACGCCGGGAATGGGAGAGAGGACAGGTTGTTATCGGTGCGGGCAGGAAGGCCACTGGTCCAAAGAGTGCCCGCTCGACACTTCGGGCAACTACAGAGAGGGTGCCGAGCCAAGCTCTGACCCTAGGTTCGGCGGTGGCTGCGGTTATCACCGGGGCTTGAATGTCGGCGTTCCAGGTTACAGTGGCGGTGATCCAGTTTACAGTGGAAGCTATTCTCCCGCGCACGGCTTTGGCGGTGTGCCCGGGTATGGCAGGGGCGCAGGCTATGAAAGCACATTGAGTTACGGGCTTCCGCCGGGTTACGGAATGAGCGCCGCCGAACATAGCATGGCACGGGTGTATGCCAGTGAGGCAGCGTACGGAGGCAGCAGCTGGAGCCACGGCGTGGTCCCAGCCTACCCTGTGCGCCGGTCATCGTATGAGGACCGTGATCCGTATGGTGCCGTGGACTTCTACGAGAAGTATCGGGCTCGCCCGTATGGAGCCAGTTATTTCGAAGAGCGCCGGTCTGTTCCTTTGCCCAGCCCACCGTTCCCTTCCTCCTTGGCCATAATGAGGGAGCGCCTGCCTCCCTCTAGCCCCGACCTATACGAGCGCTGTCTTCTCCCTTCTCCACCAGCCCCCCTCTCCTCATCCTACTCCCGCGACCGGAGCCCATTCCGGCGAATACCTACCGAGGCGTACGAGCGCGCGCGCCTCTCCCCGGTGCCCTCCCTCCCCAGAAGATCGGCTTACGACATCCCGCGGGACCCCTACGCCGAGCGGGCGCGATATGCTTACTAACCTTTCTTCCTCCTGTCCAGGTGAGACCTGATTTAGCTTTCATAGGTTAGCGTGATTAAGTTCCCAGGGAACTAGTATTAATGTAAACACTGGGTGTTTTGATCGTTTATTTCCTAGGTAAAGTCCTAGGAAACATCAGGTTTTCTGTCTTGACGTAGATTGATAAGACTGATGCCCATCAAGCTTGTTGATCAAATAGAAGAGAATGCGTGCCGTAGAACTTAAATGCATCTTGTGGGTGACCATGTTACTATTTGGTATGCTCTTTTTTCAGGTATCGCGACGGTCAACCGAGCACGAGATTATCTTTGTTTCGACTCATGATGCATTTCGGGTTATGGCCCGCAATCGAGGGACTGTGAAAGTGCAGACATTTAGCTTCTCTGTTCGGTATCTGTGTCGTGTGTCAACTGATCGCTTAGTAACGTTTGCATTTCCCCACTAAAAGCAGAATGTACGTATAGAATTTTTTTTACAAAAAGAAGTTGATTTGAATGAGAGTCCTGCAGTTATACGAAAAGTAGCACCAGTTGAATCATCCGATGCAGTTGACTCCAGGTAGCAGTTGTATGCATTATTGTGATGAATGCAGTCATTTTCTAATTATGTTCTAATTCATTTTAAAACAATCGAAAATACATGTGTATTATTTACACATCCATTCACAATACCTATCTAATTCTACTATACACCTGAGGTAGGGGCCGCAATGGACAAATGACCAAATCCCGCTTTTTGGCTGAATTGTACCTGTATCAAAAAATCATTCACTTCAAATGTTACAGTATTATTCAAATTGTATGTGAATGAAATATTACACTTTGAATAGATTCTTAGTTTTGGAGCCTTTTTTTTACCCCCCTTTTTCTCCCCAATTTCTTGGTATCCAATTGTTAGTAACTACTATAATGTCTCATCGCAACAACTCCCATACGGGCTCAGGAGAGACGAAGGTCGAAAGTCATGCGTCCTCCGAAACAGAACCCAACCAAGCCGCACTGCTTAACACAGCGCCATCCAGTCCGGAAGTCAGCCGCACCAATGTGTCGGAGGAAACACCTGGCGACCTTGGTTAGCGTGCACTGCGCCTGGCCCGCTACAGGAGTCACTGGTGCGCGGTGAGACAAGGAAATCCCTACCGGCCAAACCCTCCCTAACCCGGACGATGCTGGCCCAATTGTGCGTCGCCACACGGGCCTCCCGGTCGCAGCCGGCTGTGACAGCCTGGGCGCGAACCCAGAGTCTCTGGTGGCACAGTAACTGAGGAGCTGCGCCACCCGGGAGGCCCCAGTTTTAGAACATTTCTAAACTGTTGTGTAGGCTTATACATCACCATGGGACGGCCGCATGAACCCATTCCATCTTGACAAAATCAGTTTTTTTTAGAAGTGGATTTGCCACCATTTGTCCTGAATGATGATATGATAAATATTTCTGTCCATCTGTTTCTCAATAAAGTCACTGTCTGAAAAGTTATTGGTCTTTTGATTCATGATTTCTTAACATGTTTTGTCCACCCCCCCATTCTTCTTTTGGACGGTAGTAGGTGAGCTTGGAAAAAGGTTGTTTTCCCCCTAGAATGAACACAACTGCTCACATTTTAGTTTGTTACTCATGCATGATATTGGTAATATTGTCCTGTACACTAGTTAGCACACCTTTTATAGGTGGTTAATTAAGCAATAAGGCACGAGAGAAGGTGTGGCATGACTTTTTCTGCTCCTTGGTTGGGGTCTGAGCAGATTATTTGTTGCAATTGCAAACGTAATAAAATGGTGGTCCAATAGTCCAGGATTATGAGGAAAAACATTAACATCCACAACATTTATTCCATGGGACAAAACTAGGTATGACTGACAGTGAGTAGGTCCAGAGACATGTTGGACAAAACCCACTGAGTCGATGATGGCTCCGAAAGCCTTTTGGAGTGGGTCTGTGGAATTTTCCATGTGAATATTAAAGTCACCAAAAATTTGAATTATTATCTGCTGTGACTAGGTCCAATAGGGATTCAGGGAACTCAATGAGGAATGCTGTATACGGCCCAGGAGGCCTGTAAAACAGTAGCTATAAAAAGTGCTTTTTTTTGTAAATTGAAATTTGCTATCGTAAATGTTAGCAACACCTCCGCCTTTGCGGGATGCACGGGGGATATGGTCACTAGTGTAACCAGGTGAGGCCTCATTTAACACAGTAAATTCATCAGGCTTAAGCCATGTTTCATTCAGGACAATCACTTCAAGATTATGATCAGTAATTTGTTCATTGACTATAACTGCCTTTGAAGTAAAGGATCTAACATTAAGTAGCCCTATTTTGAGATGTGCGGTATCACCATCTCTTTCAATAATGGCAGGAATGGAGGAGGTCTTTATCCTAGTGAGATGTCTAAGGCGACCACAGCCATGTTAGTTTTGCCCAACCTAGGTCGAGGCACAGACTCTGTCTCAATGGGGAAAGCTGAGCTGACCACTGATTGCTAGTGGCAGACTCCACTAAGCTGGCAGGCTGGCTAACAGCCTGCTGCCTGGCCTGCACCCTGTTTCATTGTGGAGCTAGAGGAGATAGAGCCCTGTCTATGTTGGTAGGTAAGATGAGAGCACCCCTCCAGGATGAAGTCCGTCACTCCTCAGCAGGCCAGGCTTGGTCCTGTTTGTGGGTGAGTCCCAGAAAGAGGGCCAGTTATCTACAAATTCTATCTTTTGGGTGTTGCAGAAAACAGTTTTCAACCAATTATTGAGTTGTGAGACTGTAGAGCTCATCACTCCCCCTAACTGGGAGGGGGCCAGAGACAATTACTCGATGCCAACATCTTTTGAGCTGATTTATATGCTGAAGCTATGTTGCGCTTGGTGACCTCTGACTGTTTCATCCTAACATCCTTGGTGCCGACGTGGATATCAATATCTCCATACTCTCTACACTCGCCAGTTTTATCTTTAGCCAGCACCATCTTCAGATTAGCCTTAACGTCCGTAGCAAAACGCACAGCAACACGTCTTATTGCTATTATAAACTGGGTACCTACATAATTAGAGCAGTAAAATAAATGTTTTGTCATATACGGTCTGATATACCACGGTTATCATCCAATCGGCATTCAGTGCTCGAACCACCCAGTTTATAATCCACAAATTGGTTTCTGAAAAGGTTCCTTCAGTGTTTGTGCCTCATGGGTAAATCGTGTTATTACATAACATTTGGTTAAGTATACACATGGGTTTGATGATTTGAAATGCTGGCTGTGTAAATAATTATAATACATATAAAATCAAGAAAAGAATACACACCAACTTGAACTTGATTTTGCAATATATTGATTTAGTATTTGCAGTACAGTGATCATTTTAATCCTACATTTTTTTGTTAATGTGAAGTTTTTTCCAAAGCCTTTTTTCATTTGAATGTATCAATCCAAAGTGACAAGTGAAGTGCATGAACCCTTGGAAAAAGGTTAGTCCAGTGGTTCCCAAACTGTGGGTTTAGTTTTTTTTTTTTTAAATTTCAGGATGGAATAACGTGTTCAGTGTGAACTTAAATGGATAAGATTAAATAGAAAGTAGGTAGAACAGATGATGGACCTATACATTGCCTTCGGGAAGTATTCAGACCCTGACTTTTTCCACATTTTGTTACATTACTGCCTTATTCTAAAATTGATTAAATAAAACAATTCCCTCAGCAATCGACACATTATGACAGCAATTCTTGCAAATGTATTAAAAACATACCTTATTGATATAAGTATTAAGACCCTTTGCTATGAGACTCAAAATTGAGCTCATGTGCTTCCTGTTTCCATTGATCATCCTTGAGATGTTTCTACAACTTTATTGGAGTCCACCTGTGGTAAATTCAATTGATTGGACATGATTTGAAAAGGCACAAACTCAGCAAAAAAATAAATGTCCTCACTGTCGACTGCGTTAATATTTGAATGAACATAAGATTCAACAACTGAGACATAAACTGAACAAGTTCCACAGACATGTGACTAACAGAAATCGAATAATGTGTCCCTGAATAAAGGGGGGTCAAAAATCAAAAGTAACCGTCAGTATCTGGTGTGGCCACCAGCTGCATTAAGAACTGCAGTGCATCTCATGAACTGCAGTGCATCTCATGTACTGCAGCAGATTTGCCAATTCTTGCTGTGAGATGTTACCACATTCTTCCACCAAGGCACCTGCAAGTTCCTGGAAATTTCTGGAGGGAATGGCCCTAGTCCTCATCCTCTGATCCAACAGGTTCCAGACGTGCTCAATGGGATTGAGATCCAGGCCCTTCCCTGGCCATGTCAGAACACTGACATTCCTGTCTTGCAGGAAGTCATGCACAGAACAAGCAGTATGGCTGGTGGCATTGTCATGCTGGAGGGTCATGTCAGGATGAGCCTGCAGGAAGGGTACCACATGAGGGAGGAGGATGTCTTCCCTGTAACGCAGAGCACTGAGATTGCCTGCGATGACAACAAGCTCAGTCCGACGATGATGTAACACACCACCACAGACCATGACGAACCCTCCACCTCCAAATCGGTCCAGAGTACAGGCCTCGGTGTAACACTTATTCCTTCGACGATAAACACGAATCCGACCATCACCCCTGGTGAGACAAAACCGCAACGTGTCAGTGAAGAGCACTTTTTGCCAGTCCTGTCTGGTCCTGCGATGGTGGGTTTGTTCCCATAGGTGACGTTGTTGCCGGTGATGTCTCGTGAGGACCTGCCTTACAACAGGCCTACAAGCCCTCAGTCAATCCGCTCTCAGCCTATTGCGGACATTCTGAGCACTGATGGATGGATTGTGTGTTCCTGGTGTAACTCAGGCAGTTGTTGATTGACATCCTGTACCTGTCATGCAGGTGTGATGTTCGGATGTACCGACCATGTGCAGTGTTGTTACGCCTGGTCTGCCACTGCGAGGACGATCAGCTGTCCATCCTGTCTCCCTGTAGCGCTGTCTTAGGCATCTCACAGTACGGACATTGAAATGTATTGCCCCGGCCACGTTTGCAGTCCGCATGCCTCCTTGCAGCATGCCTAAGACACGTTCACACAGATGAGCAGGGACCCTGGGCATCTTTCCTTTGGTGTTTTTCAGAGTCAGTAGAAAGGCCTCTTTATAGTGTCCATCGTTTTCATAACTGTGACCTTAATTGCCTACCGTCTGTAAGCTGTTAGTCTTAACGACCGTTCCACAGGTGCATGTTCATTAATTGTTTATGGTTCATTGAACAAGCATGGGAAACAGTGTTTAAACCCTTTACAATGAAGATATGTGAAGTTATTTGGAGTTTTATGAATTATCTTTGAAAGACAGTATTTACCTTGGGTCAAACGTTTCAGGTAGCCTATAAGTGAAGTAATCTGTCTGTAATCAATTGTTGGAAAAATTACTTGTGTCATGCACAAAGTAGATGTCCTAACCGACTTGACAAAACTAGTTTATTGACAAGAAATTTGTGGAGTGGTTGAAAAACAAGTTTTAATGACTCCAACCGAAGTGTATGTAAACTTCTGACTTCAATATATATATATATATATATATATATATATATATATATATATATATATATACTGAGCTCAAATAGGCAAAGAGAAACTTCAGTCCATCATTACTTTAAGACATGAAGGTCAGTCAATCAGGAACATTTCAATAACTTTTAATGTTTCTTCAAGTACAGTCGCAATAACTATCAAGCACTAACATGAAACTACCTCTCATGAGGACCGCCACAGGAATGTAAGACCCAGAGTTACCTCTGCTGCAGACGATATGTTCATTAGAGTTAACTGCACCTCATATTGCAGCCCAAATAAATGCTTCACAGAGTTCAAGTAACAGACACATCTCAAAATCAACTGTTCAGAGGAGACTGCGTGAATCAGGCCTTCATGGTGAAATTGCTGCAAAGAAACCACTGCTAAAGTACACCAATAAGAAGAAAAGACTTGCTTGGGCCAAGAAACACGAGGAATGGACATTTGACCTGTTGAAATCTGTCCTTTGATGAGTCCAAATGTTGCTGTGTCTTTGTTAGACGCAGAGTAGATGAACAGAGGATCTCTTTATGTATGGTTCCCACCGTGAATCATGGAGGAGGTGTGGGTTCTTTGCTGGTGACAGTGTCTGTGATTTATTTAGAATTCAAGGCATACTGAACCAGCATGGCTACCACAGCATTCAGCAGCGATATGCCATCCCATTTTGTTTGCCCATAGTGGGACTATCATTTGTTTTTCAACAGGACAATGACCCAAAACATACCTCCAGGGTGTGTAAAGGCTATTTGACCAAGAAGGAGTGTGATGAAGTGTGGCATCAGGTGACTTGGCCTCCACAATCACCCAACCTCAACCCAATTGAGATGGTTTGGGGTGAGTTGGACCTCAGAGTGAAGGAAAAGCAGCCAACACATTCTCAACATATGTGGGAACTCCTTCAAGACTGTTGGAACAGCTTTCCTCATGAAGCTGGTTGAGAGAATGCCAAGAGTGTGCAAAGCTGTCATCAAGGCAAAGGGTGGCTACTTTGAAGAATCTCAAATATAAAATATATTTGATTTAACACTTTTTTGGTGACCACATGATTCCATATGTGTTATTTCATAGCTTTGATTTCTTAACTATTATTCTACATTCTAGAAAATAGTTTAAATAAAGAAAAACCTTTGAATAAGTAGCTGTGTCAAAAATAAAAAGCTGTGTCCAAACTTCTGACTGGTACTTTGCATATATATATATATGTATATAGCCTATAATCTTTGAGAATTTACAATCATCAAAATAAAAGCTAGAACATCAGACTCCCATTGATTGTATGTTTGAGCATAAGAACACAGCATTAGCCATGTCAAAATGCGTAGAATTGTGTGAAATTATGCTATAAAACATTTTCAGTCACTGTCATTGCAAAATGTTTAGAACTGCATATAAAAATAAAAATAAATTACATTCTTTGGTCATTGTTTATTTTTTCAGCTCTCAACAGTTATGGTGGATAAAGCAGCAACAAATTGTAACGGTAGGCAGACGTCAACATTCAAGACCCAATCAAAGAGTGTGGCCCAATGATTGTCATGGTAAACATCCAATCGTTTTTCGAGGAAGTTAAGGAATGGCAGACTGACCCTATTCGTTTTAACCAATGAAACGTGGGAACGTTTAGGCTGGAACTGGTCTATACCAATAGTAGAGTTTCGCTGTACAGGTTCTCGGTATCCTCCTTTGCGATATTTCGCTGTGCGCCATTTTATGTTCCCCAGCTCGAGTGGAGAAGGTTGTGGATGTCGTTCAATGTAATATTTGTTTATCTATTTACAAGCGTTGGTAGCCTACTTTAATTTGATACAACAGAGCACCTTTGGAAATGGCTACGGGAGCGAATGCAACCCCTCTAGGGAAGCTGCACCCGAGTATCGGCGCTAAACGAGGTTTTGATGCTGGGCCTGGTGCGGGGTTGATGCCTCCACCCGGGCCTCCTGTGGCCTTTCCTTCGATACCAAATTTTCAGCCACCAATTCCCAACGTGTCTTTCCCGCAAGTTCACCCGGTGTTTACTGCGGTGGCTGCTTTTCCCACCCCACCACAACCACCCCAAGGTGCCGGAATGCAGCCCCAGTCAGGTAAGCTAGGCTAGCTAGCGAGCTAAACAGCGTGGAGAAAGTCCTTCACTGTGTTGTGGGTTGAGCAGCTAAAGTAGCTTGCTAACACCCCATATTAGCTAGCCAACATTATCGATGCTTAATATGCTGAAATGTATCTAACTAGTCATTGCAATGCGAAATACACTTAGTACATTAGTAATATGTGCCAAATGAAGTGAACAGGATTCTAGCCAATGACGTAATTAACGTTAAACACAATATTTGTTATAACTAGTTCAACGTTAACTGGTCATTTAACAATGCACGGTAGTTATTAGGACATCGTCTTTTTAACTAACGTTACTTAGGTGTTTGTTTAGGAAATCGTAAATTGTACATTATCAGTCAACATGTATAAGACTCACGTTGAGAATACCCTCTTTCTCATCTGTCAGACTTTGGTCAGAAAAAAGCCAGGAAAAGGAGCCGCTGGAATAGTGAAACACCCGACCAGAAGACAGTCATTCCTGGTATGCCCACCGTCATCCCGCCTGGACTGACTCGGGATCAGGAGAAGGCCTATATAGGTAACTTGCTAACTTGTCCACTACTATATAACAGAACTGTACTGTACATTAATTTACAAGCTAGTGTTTAGATTTACAGGATTAACTGCCTGGTTCTTTACATGTCCCTGTGAGATCCAGTTGCCTAGTGTTTTTTTCCCCCTCACTTTCTGAGTATTGAAATGTTATGTATAGTTCATGACATGTTTGCTGAATTTCATCAGTTAGAGCATATTTAAACAGTCTGTTTAGAGTCACTCACCCCACGTTGGGAGAGCAATGTCCTGACTAGTGCATAACCACGAAAGGGTTGATTTGTGTTGAAGTTGATTCAAGTACAGTATTTGCCAATACATAGACAAAGCTTTGCAGCTCAAGCTATAGTGTGGAATCGTATTGCTCTACCTAACGAAATTCAGTATTTTTAAACAACTGACTATACTAACTTGTGGATGTGGGGTGTATAAAAGAAGGCCTTTATCCTAAGGAGTTACAGTAATGTGGTTCTCCTATAGCAATTTTTTTTTTTTGTGGCATCAAGGTTTGCATACCACTGGACATCCATTAGCAAAAAAGAAAGGTGTCACTGTCCCTTGGCATGAAGGGATCGACCAATGTTGTCCTTGTGACATGCTAAGATTTTCCTTAATATCATACGTGTGAGTTTAGTTTATGAGCAATGCTACTTAAATGACAAAAAGCAAAATACTAATTTCCTGTGCATCCTTTAGAATAGGCACTAATTTGGATGTTTTAAGACCCAGTTAGTTTAAGAAACGGTCATCTTCACTCTAAATGCCTTCCAACAGTAGTGTAACACCACCAAACCGGCCTTGGTGCAGCTGGTATTTAATCCTAGATGCCTTTGCCTGCCGTTGTGCCCTTGCGCAAGGCACTTAACCCCTCACAACAACTTGTCTATTGGCGCCCCCTGATCCAACCTCTCCAACCTGTATTGTATGTGTGTCATTTGGAGGGGTTTGGATAAAGCGGAAGTCCGATTTCAGTTGAGTCTGTCTACATGTCAGTACAGAATGGGTTATTGATGTTGAGTCATTGTTAATGGTTGATCTTCCTTGGTATGTAAACATTCATTTGTGCCTGCCTTCTGTTCTTTCTTTTTATTTTTCCTTTGTTCATTCACCACAATAACCACACAATAAGTTCAAAAGGATTTGTTGGAAGCGTGTAAGATGAAATAGCAGTGAAATATCAATTCACAGTGGCTATGTTCATCTCATTTGAATCTTGTCAGGAAGGGGTGGGAGTTTTTGGAGGTTGGGGAGGACTGGTTTACATTTGGTCGTAACTCCTATACAGAAATGTGCATGTGATGAGTGGTTTATTTTTGTTCCTTCCTATTTTACATAACCAATAGCTCCTTGGCTGTAGAGCCACTGGTGTGCAGACAGTGACTCTCTATTGGCTCATTGAACTTTATTAATGTTATATTGTGTTAGGATGACTTATGGATTGAGTTTCCCTATTCTACGTTTCCCTATTCTACTAAAGCCACACTTAACTATGATCGTATAACAAAGGTCACATTATTATTATGATAATAATATTACAAATTGAAATTAATCTACATGCCTATAATAGGGTTTGGAATGTGGTTATTTTATGCCGGTAGGCATGGAACCCTGCTCTAATGACCCTCTGAAATGTTGCTGTACATATAAACCCTTCCTTCATTAATGGGATGCCAAATTTTGCATATGTACATAACATCCATGCATATGTAAAACACATCCTGGGGCTTATTTCCTGATGACAGCTCACTTTCCGTTCAATGAATTGGCTCTGTAGAGTTTTGCATGGTCATTTCGGTACATCCATTTCCCCTGGAAATGAGGAAGGGTTTTACTGTTGTAGAATATTTGCTGGAATTCAGAAGTATACTTTATTCCCCTTGTGTTTTAATGTAAATGTTTAATCATTCATTGTAATCGTGGTTTTTTTTGCCTCTAAACAAATGAGACGGTGCTCTAATTTAGAAAGCACTGTTTCCAGATTAATGTTATGGTGGTAACTGCATTTCTCTCCATCCTTCTTGTTTTTCTTTCCTAACCTGAATTCTTCCAGTCCAACTCCAGATTGAAGACCTGACTCGTAAACTGCGTACAGGAGACCTGGGAATCCCTGTTAACCCTGAGGACAGGTCGGGAAAAGTTTTAAACCCACGAACAGTAACATTTTCTCTACCTTGTTCTTTTGACGCCAAATGTTGGTCTTTGGAAAATTATACATAATTTTCAGAAGATGCTTTAGGTCTTGAAGTGTAGTAGATTTAGTATCCATTCACTAGTGGTAGAGGCATATTGTGACATAGTAGCGTAATTTTCTCAGTTTATATTTTCTTCAGTAGTAAGTACACAGGGATGTCCTACTTCTAGGCTCTTATAGTTATAACTTCCAGGGCGTCTGAAGACTAAAGATTTGACTCTGAATACAGTATTACATTTCAGTGTGACATCCAACCATTTTAAATTGTAATTTTGAAAAAGTGACAAATGATAGAAACCTTTGGGCTCTTTAGGTAAGGTGTGAAGTTACCATGGGCACCTTTCCGGTTAACTTGGTGTTCTTCAAGTATTTCCAGCTTATGTTTATACCTATCTAAATTAGCCTCATAAGTTTATATTGTTCTTATATTCCTCAATGATTTTCTTAAATGGCATCATTGTCTCCTGACAGATGGTATTATTACTAATCATAAGTCAAAAAACAATTACCCTTATATTATATAGATATTCAGAATATATCTCACTGCATTAGCTGTAACATCTGTTAATGATGTGCAGTGTCTTATTTTTATTGTGTATGCATCCTGATTTATCCATTCTGTCAACTCAGATGTTGACTTGACTGTGTGTGTGCCATTTTGATTATTGATGGAGACATTTTTCTTCAACACTGCAGGTTTGGGTCAATACTTATGAATCTAAGTTAATCTTATTGTTCATTTAGCAGCCTATGGTTGATGATATTTGTAGATTTTAGTGATGGCCAGAATGCATATTTCAGTCTCCTTGACTAGTCAGGTGTAAGGTATGGGGAGTCTAGCATCTTAAATAGTTATATAATGATATACTGTTTGCAATTTGAACAACTAGGTCAAGTATAGTTTTCAGTAATGGGTTTCTTTAGGATAACCTGCTTCTGCCAGTGCTTGACATGACAAAAAAAAACATCCTGATGTGTTTCTCTGGACTCATCTCGTCAATTCAAGTGGTCCAAACATTGTCAGACTCCACCTGAATCCTGACAAATTAACTTTTAACCGTTGGGTGTTTTTCCATGGTCATTAATGGGTTTTCCATAATGAGGCTTCTGGATCTTCCACCCATGGGGGGGGGTTCCACAGTATTCCAGGTGGAACTCTAGGGCTCTGGAGGAGAACTCCTCCGATCCTGACTATTCCGGAATGACACAGACCGGCTCTGACACTTTAGTGTGCATAAGCATCTATTTATTATTCCAGCAGGAAATGTCATGTTGTTTTTATGAGTGTGAGATTGATATCTCTTTGTTGGCCACAGTCCCTGTTGTCTGTACTTGACATAGTTTCATTATCTTAATCAGACGTTTCCACAGCAACAGCAAAAAGCTCATCCCAGGACGCTAATAACGTCACTCCTCCACTCCCAACAAATAACGGGAGTGTTTCAGGTTGTCCGCAGTGGAAATTTCAAGATGTATAAAAGAAACCTTTCCTATACATTTCCTCCTGAATTGTTCATCGACCAGACCTCATTTGTGGGAGAGTGCACAATGAAAAGGGTTAACGTCTAATCATAATTCATTTTCTCTAACCCCAAATTACCCCTTGTCACCTTAACCTTTTTCAAGCACAGAGCCTCTTTAACGCAGCGAAACAGGTTTTCAGGTGTTCCATCCAAGGGGAAGGTATGGACCTGGCTTTAACACCCTCTCCACCTCGGCATCCATTATGGCAGTCTTACTCCCAAAGCCAGCGGTTCCTTTAGGAATGCAACGCTTTTTTAAAAACGTTTTCATTTTTTATTGCCCACCCCTTTCACATTACATCCTGTATGCAGGATTAATTCTGTCCATTTTGTCTAGATAGATTTAGTTGTTGAAGTGGTGGTTGGCCTTTCGGAATAGTCTTTATTACTTATCGCAAGGTGATATGTCCCCATTTTTCAGATGTAAATAAAATCCCAGAAACCATTTGGCCAGTCAAACGCTATAGCATTGTAGCAACAAATGTCCCTTTGTGAATGCAGGAAGTAAAGCCAAGTAGCTATCGCATAGCCATTCCTATGAGAGATGACTTGTTTTTTCCCAGTGTGACCAACTGCTTACCGTAACCATTGTTTCTCTTGCCTCCCCTTCACTGAGAAGTGGCACGGGGACATGAAATTATCAAGTGTACCTTAAAAAGAGCTTTCTTGGTAACAATGTTATTCAAGGCTTAGACATAGGGAAACTTGTGTATGATTGTCAATGGTCTTAGTTCTCCCTCCAGTTGGAGATATTAATGGTTGCCTGTCTGTACTCTCTCCCCCTCCCCCAGATCCCCGTCTCCAGAGCCCATCTATAACAGCGAGGGCAAGAGGCTGAACACCAGGGAGTACCGCACACGCAAGAAGATCGAGGAGGAGCGTCATTCCCTCATCACCGACATGGTGGCACTCAACCCTGAGTTCAAGCCCCCCGCTGACTACAAGTATGTGCCCTATTCCCCTATCTACTAACATAGTGTTGTTTATTTGGATCCCCATTAGCTGTTACTACAGCAACAGCTGTTTATAGTCTAGTTTCTTCCCATTCCCCCAGAATGTTCTTGTTTATTCCCTGTTTAAATGACACTTCATGGTTGGTCTGAGTTTCATAACTATTGCTATGTCTCTTCTGGTTTTAATGACTTCTGAGAACAGCCATGCTTCAAATGTTATTTAGCAGATGTTATTGTGGGTGTTGCGAAGTGCTTGTCTTCCTGGCTCCAACATTGTGGTAGTATATAACAATACACCCAAATATTTAAGTATTAGGATGAGCGATATTGGAGTGGTTTTAACTAGGATACAGTATATGCATATGAAATGAGAAACTCTTCCCTTTGGCTTGAATGTGTAGAGACTGGGTTGTATCCTTCACTATACTAAACATGAATATCCCACACAGGCCCCCAGCTACCAGAGTCAACGACAAGGTGATGATTCCACAGGACGAGTACCCAGAGATCAACTTTGTTGGCCTGCTGATTGGACCACGGTGAGTTACAGGCCTTTACCATAGGGCTGGGAGTTTGCCAGGGACCTCACAATATGATATTCTTGCAATTTGATGTTCCAAACATATTGTTCAAGAGAGCCATGAGAACGAGTTTTGATCAGTCATAGAAATAGAAGTGCTAACACCAAATTGGCTCTGTATTTTAAAAAGGATATGGGGAGCAAGTTATGAAGATACAGCCAACTAGCGCAACAATAATATTGCGGTATTATGAAAACGACATGATATATCCTCAAATTAATATCCCAATATGTAACTGTATCAATCCCCCCCCAAACCCATAAAAAATGGTTCTATATAATATTCCTGTGTTGTGGGTCTATTGGCACATTGGGTTACTATGTCTGGGGTTTTGCCTGGAAGTTTCAATGGCACAAGTACAGTGAAATGCCTTAGACCCCAACAATGCAGTAATCAATAACAATGTAATACTACAAATAACAAGGTAGAAAATAAACACACAATATAAACACACAAGATATATATATATATATATATATACACACACACAAAGTAAGCCTACTGTACGCAGGGTCTGTACCATATTTACAATGTGCAGGGGGATACTGAATCGATAGAGGTAGATATGTCTAGGGGTAAGGTGACTAGGCATCAGGATATATGGTAAAAAGAGTAGCAGCAGTGTATATGATTGTGTGTGCAAATGGAGTGTGTGTTTGTATGTGTGTTGGAGTATCAGTGCATAGCGTGTAGGGTGCCTGTGTGTGTTTGCATTGAGACGGTGCTAAAATAAGAATAAAATACAAAGGTCAACCCAGCTAGTCTGTGGAGCCATTTAGTTAGACGTTTAGTTAGCCTTTTGGCATGGAGATAGAAGCTGTTCAGGAGCCTGTTGGTGTCAAACTTGATGAACCGGTACCGCCTGCCGTGCGGAAGCAGAGCGAACAGTCTTGGGTGGTAGCTCAGTAGGTGGTGCTGATTCATTACTACATCTCACACACATGCTGAGGATATTACTTGTGTCCTTGCAGTGGCAACACCCTGAAGAATATAGAGAAGGAGTGCTGTGCCAAGATCATGATCCGTGGTAAGGGCTCGGTAAAGGAGGGCAAGGTGGGCCGTAAGGATGGCCAAATGCTGCCGGGGGAGGACGAGCCGCTGCACGCCCTGGTCACCGCCAACACCATGGAGAACGTCAAGAAGGCTGTGGAACAGGTTAGCCCTTCATAACGTCTACTGCAGGCTTTCCCGAACTCGGTCCTCGGGACCCTAAGGGGTGCACGTTTTGGGTTTTGCCCCAGCACTACACAGCAGATTCAAAGAATCACCCAATCATCAATATTTGAATCATTTGTGTAGAGTTAGGACAAAAAACTAAACTTGTACCCCTTGGGGTCCCAAGGTCCAGCATTTGGGAAACACTGGTCTACTGGCTTACCTCTTGTCACTGTCCACTCGTATAATACTATAACTAGCTAGTGCTATGCATTTCTATGTTCATTTGCATACATGTTTACGGGTTGTCCACTATGGTGTGTCCCGTAGATCCGCACCATCCTGAAGCAGGGCATCGAGACCCCTGAGGACCAGAACGACTTGAGGAAGATGCAGCTGAGAGAGCTGGCCAGACTCAACGGAACCCTGAGAGAGGACGACAACAGGTGAGCCTGCCAAGTTCTGATGTCAGCCATTCTATGGATGTTGGATGATCCCGGGTGCCTGGATAACTGCTCACTGCTTCACCCATCTGTTTCCCCCACAGGATCCTACGTCCGTGGCAGAGCACTGAACCCCGCAGCGTCACCAACACCACCCTTTGTACCAAGTGTGGCGGTGCAGGCCACATCTCCTCAGACTGCAAGTTCACCAGGTAACTTACCATCTACGTACTCTGTTACATAAATTATTCCTGCTCAGAAATAAGTATTTTTGCTTGCACACATGGAATTACTTTGAAATTAGATTATTCTTATAAGGTACACAAAATAGTTTTTTGGCTAGCCCAATCTAGTACTAGAGATTATGCAGGAACCTGCCCCTTGAGGCGTTCCAGTCCGACTGGAAGT
Organism: Oncorhynchus keta; assembly: GCF_023373465.1. Lineage (NCBI taxonomy): Eukaryota > Metazoa > Chordata > Actinopteri > Salmoniformes > Salmonidae > Oncorhynchus > Oncorhynchus keta. The sequence goes on from NC_068433.1 coordinate 13,365,345, forward strand.
GTTGAGCCTGTGTTGTGAGGGGCGTCGAATGAAGGGGCTAGGTCCATGCCGAGGACCTGGAACAGTGGGTACTTGGAGTGATCATAGCTCCGACATAAACGCTAAAGAGAATTTCTAAAACAATTTCTAAAAACGTACCACGCATTAAAAGGACCTCTCTCTCCAGCTCCTTTGCTGCGCCCAGGGCCGGTGAGCCCCCCCAGTCTGCCCAGGACAAGGCCCGTATGGACAAGGAATACCTGTCCCTCATGGCGGAGCTGGGCGAGGCCCCTGTACCCTCCTCTGGTGGGGGACACTCCAACAATCAGAACAGCGGCCACAACAGAGGCAGCAACAACCAGCCACCGCCGGTGAGTTGAATGTAGTGACTAACACGACCTGTGCTTCAATTGTCTTCAAAAATCTACACATCAAAATAGGCATTTTGTTCCATGCCAGAGATTCATGGAGACTTCATTGGTTCCTTCGTGGAGTTCAGTTTTATCAACAGACGAGCTTAGACTACATGATAAACCGTGCAAGTCATGGAATCCCAAAAAGTGCCTCTTGTCTGACTATGTTTGTGCTGCAGAGCCGTCCTCCCTGGATGAACTCTGGCCAGTCTGAGAACAGGAACTTCCACAGCATGCACGGAGGCCACGGTGGTCATGGCAACCAACACGGTGGTCATGGCAACCAACACGGTGGTCATGGAGGTCACGGAGGCCACCACAACTTCCCACCCCCCATGTCCAACATGGGAGGACACCCCATGCCCCCCAACAACGGTATGCCACCCCCGTGGATGCAGCCCCCACCGCCCCCCATGGGCCAGGGACACGGACACCATATGGGTAAGAGAGACGATGATAAGAGATATCTTTGTTGTTTTTGCCTCTGTTTTGTTTTCCCTTTTTGTAAACTGTCTTTGTGGTGTCATGTACACATGAAGCCGTCTGTTTGGTCTTCGCAGTCGAATCAGTTATAACGCCGCAATTGTATCCTGTAGCCCTTTACACTCGTACCTGGGTTGAGAAGGGCATATTTGGGCACTGATAAACACCTCAATTGGAACGCAATAGCTATACATGCTATACATGGCGTCAGACCACAGGGTCTCTGCTTCACAGCACTTTATGGGATTTTGGCTGACAGCTGTTCTAAACTTGAGAATGGCGCACAACAAGTTGCCCCCATCCCTCCTGCTAATTGGGCAACATTTGGGTGTTTTTTTGTTGTGTGGGGAAAAGGCTGTAAATTATTGCGACTATGTATTTTGAAAGATGAGACTTTGAAGATTAGAATAAATACCGCTTTGATGTCATACAAGAAAGACAAACACCCGTGAATCCACATGTGCTCTTCACATTTCCAAATCATAAAATTTGTAATATTCAGTGTCAATGTGTTTGATCACTTTGCTTGATGTGTGGTTAAAAGATGACATGTGGTCATACCCTGGGTTGTTCTGAACAGAATGACCCAGTTAGTCTATTGTGAAGAGAACTCACTGTGACACACTCATGGCTCCTGTCAATGATCACCAAATCTGTTTCCCTGAATTGCATTGTGAAAGACTAACACTGTAAGATCCTATTTTAGAACTTAACTAGTGATGTTGGCAATAGAACAGGCTTTCACATGATGTTCACCAGACCCAGATTTATAATCAAATTTTTTTGAATCACGAAAACAACCGTAATTGTGTGAACCCCAATGTGCTTCATGTTGTTCCTCAACGGCACAGCTAGCAGAGCTCAAACCAGCACCTTGACTATTATTATTATTGTTTTTATTACTTTTTAAACATATTGAAGACTTATTTGAGTCATAAATGCATTGAAATGACAGGAACTGTGTACACTTTGGAGAGGTTGGATTTTACAAACATTGTTCAACTGACGACCAAGGTCAGCCTGCAGGCACCCGTCACGCTAGAGGGCGATGAACCAAGTAAAGCCCCCTGGCCAAACCCTCCTAACCTGGATGACACTGGGCCAATTGTGCGGCATCCTATGAAACTGATGGCCACTGCCGGTTGTGGCACAGCCCGGGAATGAACCCGGGTCTGTAATAATGTCTCTCACTATGCTGCAGTACCTTAGATCGCTGCACCACTCAGGAGGCCCCCAATTAGACCTTTTACTCAAACCCTTGTAATTCCTTTGTCATGTAGCAGCTTCCCCACATTTTCCAGGAATTTTCTTACGTTACTGAATGTATCCAGAGTATTTTCAGATTTCTTTATCAACAAATGTGAGGGAAAGTACAGTGAATGTAAAATGCACACAAAAATAAAGTGTGTTTGGTTTCAGTCTTGTCGGATGAGATGTTGTCCGTCTTTGGTCTAATAATTAAAACTGTTCCCTTTTTAGATTGCTACTGTGTATATTCTGTTCATCTCTTCTGTAAGGAACATTTCCATTTAGGCCCATTTCCACGAGTGTAAAGTGTTTATTTCTCTTATTTGTGTTCAGGTCTGTTGCCTCCACCCATGATGCCACCACCACCACCACCCCCAAACAACCAGCCTCCCCCTCCACCCTCGGGTCCCCTGCCTCCATGGCAACAGCAGGCCCCTCCCCCCCTCCCACCAGCAGCATGGCCACTAGTGCACCACTGCCATGGCAACAGAGTAAGAACACTAGCATTGAATCAGTGCAGCGTGTTATTTCTTGTGTCTCCCACTAACTAAAGTTATTTCCTCCCCAGATACGACCACAACGTCCAGTCCTGGCACTGGCAACCTGCCCCCCTGGCAGCAGCCCCAACAGTCCGCTGCCTCGGCTGCCCAGCCCCCTCCCCCCATGGGCAACCCCTCCATGGTCCCCCCTCCGCCCGGAGTCCAGCCCCCTCTCCCCCCCGGCGCCCCCCCTCCCCCTCCTCCCCCACCCCCCGGCTCGGCCGGCATGATGTATGCCCCTCCACCTCCCCCTCCGCCCATGGATCCCTCCAACTTTGTCACCATGATGGGGATGGGGGTGCCAGGCATGCCCCCCTTCGGTATGCCCCCTGCGCCTCCACCGCCACCCCCCCAAAATTAAACACCCACTGAACCTTCTTAAACACAGTCCTGCTTAGCATGCAGAGAAGCTCCTCAAACAAGAGGGAGGTGGTGTGGTTGAATTTGTACATTTGCTTAACTTAATGTTTCTGTTAAAGTTGGTGTGTTTGATCACTCTATACGTTCTGTCGATTTATTTTTTTTTATTTTTTTTGTTTTGTTTTTTGGGGGGGATTTTTTTTCCAGGGTTTACTCCCTCCATGATTGGTTTATGACTCACTTTGCATACCAAATAACCCAACTCAGATATGTATATGCTTTGGTTTGCCGACTGGACTATGAATGTCCTATTCTCATTCCTTAGTTCTACCTAAAAGTATAACTAGTGTGTTTTTCTGAGTTATAACAGGCTTATAAGCTGTTTGATGGATATTTACCTTGAATACATTGGTTATGGGGTGATCTATTAAAGTTGAGCTCAAGCTTAGTCATCATTTTGTCATCATCTACAGGACATTTTACTGTTCAGATTATCCAGCCAATTTTGTAGGCATGGTAGTCCAATGGCTTCGGCCTTCATTCATCGTCATGTTCTATTCACTTGCTATTGGTTTCACTGAGCTGAATATTTTTCTGCTGTTTTTCTAATTGAACTCGATGTGAAGTGTAATTGCTCAAATTTCTTGGACGTCGCATTTCCATCTTGATTATTTTGTCTGAAAAACGGGTCTTTGTAGTAATGTTTATTATTTTTATTTTTTAAAGAAAACAACCTGTGCATTTCAGAGGTTTCTGGTGAGCTTTTTCCCAAGACAATTCATTTAGGTCCATGTGGATGCAGCAGGGAATAGGATTTTGCATCCTACAGCTGATTGGCTTAAGAGATGCTCTGAGCAACTTAAATTCTAAGGAAGTCTGATTGGATGCTTACTTGTTCTGTTAACAACCTTTCCCCTCCATGCTTGTATTGCTTCAGCAAAATCACAGCCCTATTTCAGTTCCCTTTAGTTACTTGAGTTCATGAGGAAAAAAAATTAACTGTTAGATGACATTATACAATTGTAATTTTTACTCTATTTTTGGAAATGGTTTGTCAGCCTTGTGTTGGGTCTAGCCTGAATTAATAGTCCTTGCAATGTTGCTTGATTGTTTATTAAACTCATCTTTAACTAATTCTGCAGTCTGTGTTTTGCTTTTCTCTGCCTTGTAATGTCTTTCCTCAATGACACTTGAATACAGCTTCCACAGACAATTGTTTTGACCTGTAGTCTAGACAGAAGGCTTGCTGGCTCAAGCCTCACTTTAGATAAAAGCCCAGTGGTATAGGCACAGATGGGACAAAGATCCAGATATTTCACTGGATGTTAATGCAAAGCATCTGCTTGGTGTTTCCACTCACTAGCAAATATGCTAGTGAGAGGAAGCCCATTGGCGGGCAGTGGAAGAAGATGGAGCTAGATGCATTTTGGCAGATATTCTACAATATTTTTAATTGAAACATTTGATCTCAATACTGTTTTCTGTTCCCAAAACTAGAATCTTTTGAACAAAAAAAGTTTGAAATTGTGTTTAGGAGTGTGAAGGCGAATTGAGTAACTGCACACGCACTTCAGAGTAGGCATTCCAAAATGAAAATATGCAGATAATACTAGAAAGCTTCAATTAGATCTCGCTTGCTCGTGCTGGGCTCTGCCCCCCTCCTTGTTCTGCCCACTATGGCTAATTTATTCCCATTGGAAACGACAGGTTGTGGTTTGTCTTGGTTTAGTTATAAAAAATCTTTGGTATGGGGCTGTTCTGTGTACTACACAATCTGCACTCCTGCATCCAATAAGTTTTGTTTTACTGTTTTGTCTCCTATGCTCTCACAGACTTTTGGCTGTGGTAAGGCGAAAGCAACCAACTGAAGTCGGGGAGGTGCATCTGCAACAGCCGACAGTTGGACTCTAATCAAATCAAACAAGTTTATTTGTCCCGTGCCCTGAATACAACAGGTGTAGGTAGACCTTACAGTGAAATGCTTACTTAAAGGCTCTAACCAATAGTGCAAAAAAGGTATTAGGTGAACAATAGGTAAGGAAATAAAAACAGTAAAAAGACAGTGGAAAAAAGGCAGCTTAGCCCCAGTGATGTACTAGTGCCTTGCGGTCGGAGGCCAAGCAGTTGCCGTACCAGGCAGTGATGTAACCAGTCAGGATGCTCTTGATGGTGCAGCTGTAGAACCTTTCGGGGATCTCAGAACCCATGCCAAATCTTTTTAGTTTTCCGAGGGGGGAATAGGATTTGTCGTGCCCTCCTCACGACTGTCTTGGTGTGTTTGGACCATTCTAGTTTGTTGGTGATGTGGACACCAAGGAACTTGAAGCTCTCAACCTGCTCCACTACAGCCCCGTCGATGACAATGGGGCGTACTCGGTCCTCCTTTACATGTAGTCCACAATCATCGTCTTGGTTACGTTGAGGGATAGGTTGTTATTCTGGCACCACCCGGCCAGGTCTCTAACGACCTCCCTATAGGCTGTCTCGTCGTTGTTGGTGATCAGGCCTACTACTGTTGTGTAGTCTGCAAACTTAATGATGGTGTTGGAGTCGTGCCTGGCCATGCAGTTGTGGGGGAACAGGGAGTACAGGAGGGGACTGAGCATGCACCCCTGGGGAGCTCCAGTGTTGAGGATCAGCGTGTGTTGCTACCTACCCTCACCAGCTGGGGGCGGCCCGTAGGGAAGTCCAGGATCCAGTTGTAGAGGGAGGTGTTTAGTCCCAGGATCCTTAGCTTAGTGATAAGCTTTGAGGGTACTATGGTGTTGAACGCTGAGCTGTAGTCAATGAATAGCATTCTCACATAAGTGTTCCTTTTGTCCAGGTGGTAAAGGGCAGTGTGGAGTGCAATAGAGATTGCATGATCTGTGGATCTGTTTGGGCGGTATGCAAATTGGAGTGGGTCTAGGGATCCTGGGATGTGGTTTTCCAAAAGCAAGGCTCAGATCAGCATGGCAGTGTTGCCATTGTTAATAAGAAATATATTTCTAATGTCGAAATGAACACGTCTCCAACCCCGATATCAGACACTCACAAACTGAAATGGTTAGACACTGTACAATTAGTGAGAGAGCATCAAATATCACATTAATTTGTATAACAGTATAGGCTAAATCCAGTGGTGTAAAGTACTTAAGTACTACTTAAGTCTTTTTTGGGGGGGTATCTGTACTTTACTATTGAACTTTTTGACAACTTCCATAACATTCCTAAACAAAATGATGTACTTTTTACTCCATACATTTTCCCTGACGCTCAAAAGTACTCGTTACATTTTGAATGCTTAGCCGGACAGGAAAATGGTCCAATTCACACACTTTTTAAAAGCTTTTACTTTTAACACTTAGCTATATTTTAGCAATTACATTTACTTTTGATATTTAAGTACATTACAAGTCAAAAGTTGACACACCTACTCATTCAAGGGTTTTTCTTTATTTTTAGTATTTTATAGTGAAGACATCAAAACTATAAAATAACATAGTGAGAGAAAAAAGTATTTGATCCCCTGCTGATTTTGTACGTTTGCCCACTGACAAAGAAATGATCAGTCTATAATTTTAATGGTGGTTTATTTGAACAGCGAGAGACAGAATAACAACAAAAACCCAGAAAAACACATGTCAAAAATGTTATAAATTGATTTGCATTTTAATGAGGGAAATAAGTATTTGACCCCATCTCAATCAGAAAGATTTCTGGCTCCCAGGTGTCTTTTATACAGGTAACGAGCTGAGATTAGGAGCACACTCTTAAAGGAGTGCTCCTAATCTCAATTTGTTACCTGTATAAAAGACACCTGTCCACAGAAGCAATCAATCAATCAGATTCCAAACTCTCCACCATGGCCAAGAGCAAAGAGCTCTCCAAGGATGTCAGGGACAAGATTGTAGACCTACACAAGGCTGGACTGGGCTACAAGACTATCGTCAAGCAGCTGGTGAGAAGGTGACAACAGTTGGTGCGATTATTCGCAAATGGAAGAAACACAAAAGAACTGTCAATCTCCCTCGGCCTGGGGCTCCATGCAAGATCTCACCTTGTGGAGTTGCAATGATCATGAGAACGGTGAGGAATCAGCCCAGAACTACACGGGAGGATCTTGTCAATGATCTCAAGGCAGCTGGGACCATCGTCACCAAGAAAACAATTGGTAACACACTACACCGTGAAGGACTGAAATCCTGCAGTGCCCTCAAGGTCCCCCGGCTCAAGAAAGCACATATACATGCCCGTCTGAAGTTTGCCATTGAACATCTGAATGATTCAGAGGACAACTGGGTGAAAGTGTTGTTCAGATGAGACCAAAATGGAGCTCTTTGGCATCAACTCAACTCGCCGTGTTTGGAGGAGGAGGAATGCTGCCTATGACCCCAAGAACACCATCCCCACCTCAAACATGGAGGTGGAAACGTTATAAGGGGACAGGACAACTTCACAGCATCAAAGGGGCGATGGACGGGGCCATGTACCGTCAAATCCTGGGAGAGAACCTCCTTCCCTCTGCCAGGGCATTGAAAATGGGTCGTGGATGGGTATTCCAGCATGACAATGACCCAAAACACACAGCCACAGCAACAAAGGAGTGGCTCAAGAAGAAGCACATTATGGTCCTGGAGTGGCCTAGCCGGTCTCCAGACCTTAATACCATAGAAAATCTGTGGGAGGGAGCTGAAGGTTCAAGTTGCCAAACGTCAGCCTCGAAACCTTAATGACTTGGAGAAGATCCCTCCTGAGATGTGTGCAAACCTGGGGGCCAACTACAAGAAACGTCTGACCTCTGTGATTGCCAACAAGGGTTTTGCCACCAAGTACTAAGTCATGTTTTGGGGGGTCAAATACTTATTTCCCTCATTAAAATGCAAATCAATTTATAACATTGTTGACATGCGTTTTTCTGGATTTTGTTGTTGTTATTCTGTCTCTCACTGTTCAAATAAACCTACCATTAAAATTATAGACTGGTCATTTCTTTGTCGGTGGGCAAACGTACAAAATCAGCAGGGGATCAAATACTTTTTTCCCTCACTGTATGGAATCATGTAACCAAAAAAGTGTTAAACAACTCAAACTATATACTGTATTTTAGATTATTCAAAGTAGCCCCCCTTTGCCTTGATGACAGCGTTGCACACTCTTGGCATTTTCTCAACCAGCTTCACCTGGAATGCTTTTCCAACAATCCTGAAGGAGATCCAACATATGTTGACCACTTGTTGGCTGCTTTTCCTTCACTCTGCGGTCCAACTCATCCCAAACCATCTCAATTGGATTGAGGTCGGTGATTGTGGAGGCCAGGTCATCTGATACGGCACTTCATCACTCTCCTTCTTGGTCAAATAATCCTTACACAGCCTGGAGGTGTGTTGGGTCATTGTCCTGTTGAAAAACAAATGATAGTCCCACTAAGCGCAAACCAGATGGGATGGCGTATCGCTGCAGAATGCTGTGGTACCCATGCTGGTTAAGTGTGCCTTTAATTCTAAATAAATCATACAGTGTCACCAGCACAGCACCCCACACCATCAGACCTCTTCCTCCATGCTTCACGGTGGAAACGACACATGCGGAGATCATCCGTTCACCTACTATGCGTCTCACAAAGACACGGCAGTTGGAACCAAAAATCTCATATTTGGATTCATCAGACCAAAGGACAGATTTCCACAGGTTTAATGTCCGTTGCTCGTGTTTCTTGGCCCAAGCAAGTCCCTTATTATTTGTGTCCTTTAGTAGTGGTTTCTTTGCAGCAATTCAACCACGAAGGCCTGATTCATGCAGTCTCCTCTGAACAGTTGATGTTGAGATGTGTCTGTTACTTGAACTCTGGGAAGCATTTATTTGGGCTGTAATCTGAGGTGCAACTCTAATGAATTTATCCTCTGCAGCAGAGGTAACTCTGGGTCTTCCTTTCCTGTGGCGGTCTTCATGAGAGCCAGTTTCATGTTAGAGCTTGATAGTTTTTGAAATTTTTGAAATTTCGAAATTTTCCGGATTGACTGACCTTTGTCTTAAAGTAATGATGGATTGTCATTTCTCTTTGCTTATTTGAGCTGTTCTTGCCATAATATGGACTTGGTCTTTTACCAGATAGGACTGTCTTCTGTATACCACCCTTACCTTGTCATAACACAATAATTCTCAAACGCCTTAAAGAAATTCCACATACTAACTTTTAACAAGTCACACCTGTTAATTGAAATGCATTCCAGTTGACTACCTCATGAAGCTGGTTGAGAGAATGCCAAGAGTGTGCAAAGCTGTCATCAAGGCAAAGGGTGGTGTCACGGCTGTCTTCGTCCTCTTCATCTGACGAGGAGAAGCGAGAAGGATCAGAGGACCAATACACAGTGTGGTAAGTGTTTGTCATTTTAATTGAAAAACTGAACACTACAAAACAACCGTGACGCTAATAAACAATAATGCTGACACAAACACTACACATAGACAACCACCCACAACCCACAATGACAAAACAGGCTACCTATATATGGTTCCCAATCAAAGACAATGACTAACACCTGCCTCTGATTGAGAACCATATCAGGCCAAACACAGAAACAGACAAACTAGACATACAACATAGAATGCCCACTCAGATCACACCCTGACCAAACAAAACATACAAACATACAAAGCAAACTATGGTCAGGGTGTGACAGGTAGCTACTTTGAAGATTCTAAAATATGTTTTGATTTGTTTAACACATTTTTGGTCACTACATAATTCCATATGTGTTATTTCATAGTTTTGATGTCTTCACTATTATTCTACAATGTAGAAAATAGTAAAAAATAAAGAAAACCCTGGAATGGGTAGGTGTGTCCAAACGTTTGACTGGTACTGTATATTTAAAACCAAATACTTTTAGACTTTTACTCATGTAGTATTTTACTGGGGGACTTTCACTTTTACTTGAGTCATTTTCTATTAAGGTATCTTAACTTTTACTACAGTATGAAATTGGATACTTTTTCCACCATAGGCTTCGTATGAATCGCGGCCAAGTTTCAGTCATGTAATATGGTCACGTTCGCAAGGGGTCAAACAAACGCCCTTTTCTTTCGCTTATATACAACGTGGCTATTAATAGATTTCATGATCAAATTCCTATAGGGTGGATCATTGGTCCTGGAGAGGAAAATAGGTCCTGGAGAGGAAAATAAAGTTATATCCTCAATAATAAGGCTTGGACAGGCAATGCACATCGTTCTTTGAAAACCTGTTGCATGTATTTTGCACCGAGACTGTCCACCACCACCCTGTAAGATATCATGAATAAAGGACCCTCTAATACTGTACAGTGGAGACAATAATTTTGTATTGATTAAATAGAATCGTTGTGTTTTCTGCGGAATCGACATGTGATCGAGCTCAGCGAATATTTCGTTGTCCAGTACGAAAGGCATTTCACTGTAATTGTACATGTATCCAGGCAGACAGAATATTCTACCCAAATAATATGCTATACATCACCGCAGTCCCGACAGCTGATAGGCTACATGGCTCACACCCCTCATGTACACTCCTCAATGCCATCATCCCTTCTCAGCTGTTCGAGGGAGGTAAAAAAAAATTTGGGGGGGGGTCTCGTTAAATTAATAGTGCCTGCATATTGTCATGGTCTGTGCTATTTGGAATCCTTGGGACGTCCGGGATCAAAGGCCATTGGGATTGAAATGGCAAATGGTTAAGGTAAGGAAGGATAAGGGTAGGGGTTAGGTTACGGACGTCCTAAGCATACCGTATAGCATTAACCATTATTGTCACGAAGAGGATCAACTGTCAATTGGGCTGGAGGTTCTGTAAGACCCGCCCAATGTGCTCGACTGTTTGTATGTGCGTTTATATATATAACAGTGCAGGTCTGGCATACCAACTCTGGTGTCCACACTTTGACGAGACAGAGGGAGGAAGGAAGGACACACAGTGTGACACGCGAAGCCATCTCGCATCATCCTCGGTTGATTTTTGCCTTTCGGATCTACAGTCGCACAATAGAAAATACGCATTTACCAAGATGCCCAAGCCACTGACAGACCAGGATAAGAGGAAGCAGATATCGGTGCGGGGGCTTGCAGGAGTGGAAAATGTTTCAGACCTTAAGACCAATTTTAATCGCCATCTCCACTTTACTCTGGTAAAGGACCGAAATGTGGCGACCAAACGGGACTACTACTTCGCCTTGGCCAACACTGTCCGCGACCATCTGGTGGGCAGATGGATCAGGACGCAGCAGCACTACTATGAGAAAGACCCCAAAGTAAGCAAGCAATATCGTTGCCGCAGTGTCATAGTGATCCCATCCCCTCGCACGCTACTCGGCACGTACGCCTCTTGTCAGACTCCGGAAAGTGGGAGGGATGGCTTCCCAGGGAAATATTACTGCGCAGTATGTTCAATGATGCTGAAGTATAGACTAGGGATGCGCTTCAGACGCTGTAGTTACAGAAACGTTATGTTTATAACATGCATTTAAGTAGCCTACCTATTTCATCTGCAATGTAATTATGCGGTGAACATGAGAATGCCGAATTATGTATTGAGCGCTCCAAAGCCCCTTACAAGTTACATAACCATGTTGTGCATCTCTGGATGAGAACACGACTCAGTAAACGTGTTGTCTCTCTCTATTCTAACAGGGAATGCATCTGACGATGCATTGATAGCTGAAATGGTGTCAATATTTTCAAGCTAGTGCTTGACACTTGTAGAATGACACTAATGCAGCGCACTGTTTAATGGGAGTCAGTCAACTGGTTATTAACTATGTATTGCGTAATAGGATAGCCTAGAAGTTGCTGTTACCCAAACCAATATGTTTACATAGTAGCCTAAATACTGTCAAGACACATGATATGTGTTCAATTCTTTTGGAGATGGATATTAGCTGTTAGAATTATTCCTATTTTCTATCTCATACATATCAGTGGCACAGAAACAATGATTTATCAATGAATTGAACCAGAACGCACCAGATGCTCTCTCCGTCTGATCCAATAAAGCTGATGGAACATTGTGTACGACACAATCAGCATCATACCAGTATAGCCACAGTCATTATTATGGTTGGTAAAGGAACAAAATAACTGTTATTTTTGTGTGGAGAAGAGCAGACATCATGTTGATTGTATGATATGGTAACTTATAACAGAAATATAATTGAAAAGGTCTGCAGTGTCATTAGGCTCGTAACTCCTGGCCCTGAGCTACAGGCTTTGAATGACATTCATTTTATTAGTGTCCGGAGGTCAACCTTTATAAAGTCAAAGTCCCTGAGAACATATTTGCCCAATGCCTCCTAAGAAATATATTGTAATTTGTGTCCACTAATCCTTAGTTGATAACACCTAGTCATCGGACTCAGGTTCAACTACATTTTTTGGTATTTGTACATTTCACATATAAATATGGCTATGTAGGCTTCATAAGTAGAAGAACAATCCATGCTCCCTGAAGTCATCTAATTTACAACCCACAGTAATAAAATCTGTCCTGTGGTTTTGTGTGTTAATGCAACCCCATCTGCACCAATCTCCCTAGTCGCTCGAACATTTAGGAACTGATCACCAATGCTGCTATATTTACATCCAGGGACTGGATGCCTTTGTCACTTTATCTTAGTCACACTTAATGGGACAGTGGTGCGCTCTGTTTTCCATGTCCTCATTTGCATTCCCCCGATTGTCGAAGAACAACCTTTAATCAAAGGCTCAGGTGTTAACCCCTCCCAACTATTCATGTAGGATCACGCCACCCTGCTCAACGCTCTTATAGTACTGTAGTGACCTTAGAAATAGTCAAGCAGAAGAGCCATTTCCTTTCATAGCTTCAGTGTGAGTAACATACCCCATACGTGAATTGGAACGTGAATGATTATATGATGTATGTCGTGGAAAGTTCCTCTATTTACCAAATCATGGGAGCAAACCACACACACAAGTCAGAGTTAGTTATAAAAATCCATCTTTAATTATATAAGCTCTATAGCATTTTGACTTTCAACAGTTCAGTATCTCTAATAAAAAGTTGAGAGTCCCCACACAATGGCAAAATGGGATCCTTTATAGCAAAGATCACACATAGTCAGACAGCATAGACATAATTCATCGTTCAGCTTTGTCTCCTTTCCCAAACCCCAGAACAATAAACCAATCCTCCATATCAACAGGCATATATCAAATGGTCATTTAGATACAACCAACTCAAAATACAACCTCACGGAGAGGATAGAATGATTCCAGACACTGCCATCCTCCATGGGAAAAGTAGGGAGTGAACTGGCACACACACGGTGGAGCAAAAGATATGTTTACACATGATGACACTTTGACCTCTCCCCTCTCTGCGGCCCATGCAACTTAGTCTTGACATAGAACAGATAACTGCAACCTCGCCACAGTATTATACAAAAATACCATTCTGATGAGAAGTAACTTACACACATTTGATGAATATTAAACATCTTACAAATGTTACCAACAAATTCTGATCCTTCCACGACATGTACAATGTACATTTCCTCTGTATAATGTTGTAATGGGTGGAGACAGGCTGCAGAGAAATATTATACGGACATACAGTAAGTACAGTGTTGATTTATCCGTTAGGGTTTCAGGCCAGGAACAGAATGCTGGCACTGTTTTCTGCACTCTTTATATAGGTTGTTATGAGACCTTGGGGTGTACTGAGCGTGCCTTAAAGAATCTAAAATCAGACTCCACTGGCAGGGAGTTCCAAGTGAGTCCAAACACACTCACAATGAGCTGTTGCTTGACTGGTCGCCAAGAATAGCACTCCTGTTGTTGGCAGCACCTGCTCTCTCCCCCTGGCCACAGCCGCTGCCCGAGGGTCATAGACAACGTGGCATTTTCGCAGGGCAACCACATGGGGGCACACTACTGTTGGGTGGCTGAAGGTGTTTAATATTGACACTGTACTGTACTGCATTAACTCTCCTTGATGAACCTTCCCCTGCTGTTCCTCTCTAGCGTGTGTATTACCTGTCCCTTGAGTTCTACATGGGGCGCACCCTGCAGAATACAATGGTGAACCTGGCTCTGGAGAACGCATGCGACGAGGCTACCTATCAGGTGAGAGATGGATCGGCCTTAGGCCACTCCTGGACCCTGACAGTGGACCATCATAGTTACCTCAACCTAGAACATTACGTCTGACATACACTGCAGAGGCTATGGAACTGGCACATTGAACATTTATGCAACTGAAAATAAGTGCTTTTTCTCACACTTCATTCAAGATTCAAGGATACTTTCTTATGTAAGAATTTCAGGTTACTTGTCCTTCTCTGAGATTGAACACTGCGCCATTTCCATGTATTCAGAAGAAAAAGCTTTTCCTAATACATGATTAATGTAGCTCCATCCTCCCTCATTGTATAATTTATTATAGACTAATGAAGAACTATGAATCTTAACAATTTATCTTCATCTTCATCAGTTGGGCCTGGACATGGAGGAGCTGCAGGACATTGAGGAAGATGCCGGCCTGGGAAATGGTGGCCTTGGACGGCTCGCCGGTGAGTTCCTCCTCCTTGGCTCTCTATTGGTCTACCTCGCTGCTTCCCCCCTAAAAATATTGTTGCCAACGACAGTGATGCTCAGTGGTCAGGACAACCCTGTCTCACCCCATCTCTCTCGCCCCTCCCCCTGTGCTCTCAGCCTGCTTCCTAGATTCCATGGCGTCTCTGGGACTGGCAGCTTACGGCTACGGCATCCGCTATGAGTTCGGCATCTTCAACCAGAAAATTGTGAATGGCTGGCAGGTAGTTTAACTGGCAAAGTTGACTATATGTATGTACATGTCTGTGTCTTTGAATACATGTTAGTCAGTGTAAATAGTCATTTTCGGGGTTGTTGGAGTCATGTGCTTTAGATGGTCAAATTATTTTATGAATAATTTCTTACATTTGCACATATTTGTAAACTAGTCATAGTGAACTCATGAAGCTGTATAATCATGATAATCGACAGGTAGAGGAGGCTGACGATTGGCTGCGCTACGGCAACCCCTGGGAGAAGGCCCGCCCTGAGTACATGCGACCCGTCCACTTCTACGGCAGAGTGGAGCACACCCCCGAGGGTGTGAAATGGGTTGACACACAGGTGAGAGACTACATACAGACGATACAACATAGAAATAGTCATCATTGTGGACGTAACTAAACATGACATGGCCCTTCTACATTAACAGGTAGTGTTGGCCCTTCTACATTAACAGGTAGTGTTGGCCCTTCTACATTAACAGGTAGTGTTGGTCCTTCTACATTAACAGGTAGTGTTGGTCCTTCTACATTAACAGGTAGTGTTGGCCCTTCTTGGCCCTTCTACATTAACAGGTAGTGTTGGCCCTTCCATTAACTACATTAACAGGTAGTGTTGGCCCTTCTACATTAACAGGTAGTGTTGGCCCTTCATTAACAGGTAGTGTTGGCCCTTCTACATTAACAGGTAGTGTTGGCCCTTCTACATTAACAGGTAGTGTTGGCCCTTCTACATTAACAGGTAGTGTTTTGGCCCTTCTACATTAACAGGTAGTGTTGGCCCTTCTACATTAACAGGTAGTGTTGGCCTTCTACATTAACAGGTAGTGTTGGCCCTTCTACATTAACAGGTAGTGTTGCCCTTCTACATTAACCCTTCTACATTAACAGGTAGTGTTGGCCCTTCTACATTAACAGGTAGTGTTGGCCCTTCTACATTAACAGGTAGTGTTGGCCCTTCTACATTAACAGGTAGTGTTGGCCCTTCTACATTAACAGGTAGTGTTGGTCCTTCTACATTAACAGGTAGTGTTGGCCCTTCTACATTAACAGGTAGTGTTGGCCCTTCTACATTAACAGGTAGTGTTGGCCCCATTCTAGTGTTGGCCCTTTACACAGGTAGTGTTGGCCCTTCTACATTAACAGGTAGTGTTGGCCCTTCTACATTAACAGGTAGTGTTGGCCCTTCTACATTAACAGGTAGTGTTGGCCCTTCTACATTAACAGGTAGTGTTGGCCCTTCTACATTAACAGGTAGTGTTGGCCCTTCTACATTAACAGGTAGTGTTGGCCCTTCTACATTAACAGGTAGTGTTGGCCCTTCTACATTAACAGGTAGTGTTGGCCCTTCTACATTAACAGGTAGTGTTGGCCCTTCTACATTAACAGGTAGTGTTGGCCCTTCTACATTAACAGGTAGTGTTGGCCCTTCTACATTAACAGGTAGTGTTGGCCCTTCTACATTAACATTAAGGTAGTGTTGGCCCTTCTACATTAACAGGTAGTGTTGGCCCTTCTACATTAACAGGTAGTGTTGGCCCTTCTACATTAACAGGTAGTGTTGGCCTTCTTCTACATTAACAGGTAGTGTTGGCCCTTCTACATTAACAGGTAGTGTTGGCCCTTCTACATTAACAGGTAGTGTTGGCCCTTCTACATTAACAGGTAGTGTTGGCCCTTCTACATTAACAGTGTTGGCCCTTCTACATTAACAGTGTTGGTCCTTCTACATTAACAGGTAGTGTTGGTCCTTCTACATTAACAGGTAGTGTTGGCCCTTCTACATTAACAGGTAGTGTTGGCCCTTCTACATTAACAGGTAGTGTTGGTCCTTCTACATTAACAGGTAGTGTTGGCCCTTCTACATTAACAGGTAGTGTTGGCCCTTCTACATTAACAGGTAGTGTTGGCCCTTCTACATTAACAGGTAGTGTTGGCCCTTCTACATTAACAGGTAGTGTTGGTCCTTCTACATTAACAGGTAGTGTTGGCCCTTCTACATTAACAGGTAGTGTTGGCCCTTCTACATTAACAGGTAGTGTTGGCCCTTCTACATTAACAGGTAGTGTTGGCCCTTCTACATTAACAGGTAGTGTTGGCCCTTCTACATTAACAGGTAGTGTTGGCCCTTCTACATTAACAGGTAGTGTTGGCCCTTCTACATTAACAGGTAGTGTTGGCCCTTCTACATTAACAGGTAGTGTTGGCCCTTCTACATTAACAGGTAGTGTTGGCCCTTCTACATTAACAGGTAGTGTTGGCCCTTCTACATTAACAGGTAGTGTTGGCCCTTCTACATTAACAGGTAGTGTTGGTCCTTCTACATTAACAGGTAGTGTTGGTCCTTCTACATTAACAGGTAGTGTTGGCCCTTCTACATTAACAGGTAGTGTTGGCCCTTCTACATTAACAGGTAGTGTTGGCCCTTCATTAACATTAACAGGTAGTGTTGGCCCTTCTACATTAACCTTCTACATTAACAGGTAGTGTTGGCCCTTCTACATTAACAGGTAGTGTTGGCCCTTCTACATTAACAGGTAGTGTTGGCCCTTCTACATTAACAGGTAGTGTTGGCCCTTCTACATTAACAGGTAGTGTTGGTCCTTCTACATTAACAGGTAGTGTTGGTCCTTCTACATTAACAGGTAGTGTTGGCCCTTCTACATTAACAGGTAGTGTTGGCCCTTCTACATTAACAGGTAGTGTTGGCCCTTCTACATTAACAGGTAGTGTTGGCCCTTCTACATTAACAGGTAGTGTTGGCCCTTCTACATTAACAGGTAGTGTTGGCCCTTCCACATTAACAGGTAGTGTTGGCCCTTCTACATTAACAGGTAGTGTTGGCCCTTCTACATTAACAGGTAGTGTTGGTCCTTCTACATTAACAGGTAGTGTTGGCCCTTCTACATTAACAGGTAGTGTTGGCCCTTCCTTATGACACCCCAGTCCCTGGCTACAGGAACAATGTTGTGAACACCATGAGACTGTGGTCTGCCAAGGCCCCCTGTGATTTCAACCTGAAAGACTGTGAGTTACTTCTGTACTGTTTGGGCTTGTCTGTGTCTGCTTTATTGTTTAAACCTACTGATTCAATTATGCATCAATGAAAATGTTTACAACCTTTGTAACATTATTATCAGTAATCAAATTCAACCATCAGTTTTATTATCCGTAATCTAATTCAACAATCATGATGTTGATTGTCCTGATGGGAGCTGGAAGACAGTACTAGGCAAGACATTTGAAATGCTAGATGTGACCACAGCATTTTTGTTTGTTCTACAGTCAATGTGGGTGGCTATATTCAAGCTGTGCTGGACAGAAACTTGGCTGAGAACATCTCCCGTGTTCTGTACCCCAATGACAACGTGAGTAGAACCCAGTGTTGATTTGAACCTTTATTTAGCCAGACGAATTCTAAGAACAAATTCTTATCGACAATGACGATTCATTGTGACGAATCAATGAGTTTTCCTAATGCTGTCAAAACATTTAATCCATTTTAAAGTGTTATGTATCCTGCTCAACATAGACACTGGTTCCTGTAAGAATTAATTTAAGCTGAGTCATCAAAGCACTTCTCTGAGAACATCATAATAATAATTGAGTGTGATGGACTGTGGTCCTGTTTTTGACCCCAGTTCTTCGAGGGGAAGGAGCTTCGTCTGAAGCAGGAATACTTTGTGGTGGCGGCCACTCTGCAGGACATCGTGCGTCGCTTCAAGTCCTCCAAGTTCGGCTCCACTGAGGTTGTGCGCGTTGACCTGTCCACCCTACCTGACAAGGTAAGATGGATACGATAGATAGTCTAGGACACTAAGTGTATGTTCTAACTGAATTATATGCATCTAAGTACCATATAGTCTCCAAATGGCTTTGTTCACCGAGCACACTCCGGTATGATGTCAAAGACACAATGTGCTTCCACTTCTGCATTGCTTGCTATTTGGGGTTTTAGACTGGGTTTCTGTATAAGCACTTTGTGACATCGGCTGATGTGAAAAGGGCTTGATAAATACATTTGAATGGGAGACTATGTGTTCACATGCAACAGTTTCCTCCCCTAACTGTGTCTTCCAACTGTATTGTCTGATGCCCTCTCCCCGGCCTGTATTATAGGTGGCCATCCAGCTGAACGACACCCACCCTGCCATGGCCATCCCTGAGCTGATGAGGATTTTGTTGGACACGGAGCACCAGAAATGGGAGAAGGTATAGTGCTGGTCCCACTGCTAAAGCAATGATACATACAAGTGTAAAGAATACTTACCACAAATGGGGAAATGCTCCTAAATGGATTCACCAAACATTAATCAAGACAATTTCCTTCTACATGTATCATTGTATTTCCCCCATCACTCAGGCCTGGGACATCTGCACACGTACCTGTGCCTACACCAACCACACCGTCCTGCCTGAGGCTCTGGAGCGCTGGCCCACAGACCTGCTCCAGAACCTTCTGCCCAGACACCTGGAGATCATCTACGAGATCAACCGACGTCACCTGGAGGTAGAGCCAAACACTCCTGTAACACACAGTATTACAGCCATACGAGTGTACGTATGCAGGGCACTCCTGTAACACACAGTATTACAACCATACGAGTGTACGTATGCAGGGCACTCCTGTAACACACAGTATTACAGCCATACGAGTGTACGTATGCAGGGCACTCCTGTAACACACAGTATTACAGCCATACGAGTGTACGTATGCAGGGCACTCCTGTAACACACAGTATTACAGCCATACGAGTGTACGTATGCAGGGCACTCCTGTAACACACAGTATTACAGCCATACGAGTGTACGTATGCAGGGCACTCCTGTAACACACAGTATTACAGCCATACGAGTGTACGTATGCAGGGCACTCCTGTAACACACAGTATTACAGCCATACGAGTGTGCGTATGCAGGGCACTCCTGTAACACACAGTATTACAACCATACGAGTGTACGTATACAGGGCATTCATAAAGTATTCAGACCCCTTCACTTTTTCCACATTTTGTTATGTTACATCCTTATTCTAAAATGGATGAAATTGTTTTTTCCCCCCCTCATCAAATTTACACACAATACCCCATTAATGACAAAGCAAAAACAGGTTTTTAGAAGTGTTGGCAAATGTATTCAAAATAAAAATGTCACATTTACATACAGTGCCTTGCGAAAGTATTCGGCCCCCTTGAACTTTGCGACCTTTTGCCACATTTCAGGCTTCAAACATAAAGATATAAAACTGTATTTTTTTGTGAAGAATCAACAACAAGTGGGACACAATCATGAAGTGGAACGACATTTATTGGATATTTCAAACTTTTTTAACAAATCAAAAACGGAAAAATTGGGCGTGCAAAATTATTCAGCCCCCTTAAGTTAATACTTTGTAGCGCCACCTTTTGCTGCGATTACAGCTGTAAGTCGCTTGGGGTATGTCTCTATCAGTTTTGCACATCTAGAGACTGAAATTTTTTCCCATTCCTCCTTGCAAAACAGCTCGAGCTCAGTGAGGTTGAATGGAGAGCATTTGTGAACAGCAGTTTTCAGTTCTTTCCACATATTCTCGATTGGATTCAGGTCTGGTCTTTGACTTGGCCATTCTAACACCTGGATATGTTTATTTTTGAACCATTCCATTGTAGATTTTGCTTTATGTTTTGGATCATTGTCTTGTTGGAAGACAAATCTCCATCCCAGTCTCAGGTCTTTTGCAGACTCCATCAGGTTTTCTTCCAGAATGGTCCTGTAATTTGGCTCCATCCATCTTCCCATCAATTTTAACCATCTTCCCTGTCCCTGCTGAAGAAAAGCAGGCCCAAACCATGATGCTGCCACCACCATGTTTGACAGTGGGGATGGTGTGTTCAGGGTGATGAGCTGTGTTGCTTTTACGCCAAACATAACGTTTTGCATTGTTGCCAAAAAGTTCAATTTTGGTTTCATCTGACCAGAGCACCTGCTTCCACATGTTTGGTGTGTCTCCCAGGTGGCTTGTGGCAAACTTTAAACAACACTTTTTATGGATATCTTTAAGAAATGGCTTTCTTCTTGCCACTCTTCCATAAAGGCCAGATTTGTGCAATATACGACTGATTGTTGTCCTATGGACAGAGTCTCCCACCTCAGCTGTAGATCTCTGCAGTTCATCCAGAGAGATCATGGGCCTCTTGGCTGCATCTCTGATCAGTCTTCTCCTTGTATGAGCTGAAAGTTTAGAGGGACGGCCAGGTCTTGGTAGATTTGCAGTGGTCTGATACTCCTTCCATTTCAATATTATCGCTTGCACAGTGCTCCTTGGGATGTTTAAAGCTTGGGAAATCTTTTTGTATCCAAATCCGGCTTTAAACTTCTTCACAACAGTATCTCGGACCTGCCTGGTGTGTTCCTTGTTCTTCATGATGCTCTCTGCGCTTTTAACGGACCTCTGAGACTATCACAGTGCAGGTGCATTTATACGGAGACTTGATTACACACAGGTGGATTGTATTTATCATCATTAGTCATTCAGGTCAACATTGGATCATTCAGAGATCCTCACTGAACTTCTGGAGAGAGTTTGCTGCACTGAAAGTAAAGGGGCTGAATAATTTTGCACGCCCAATTTTTCAGTTTTTGATTTGTTAAAAAAGTTTGAAATATCCAATAAATGTCGTTCCACTTCATGATTGTGTCCCACTTGTTGTTGATTCTTCACAAAAAAAGTACAGTTTTATATCTTTATGTTTGAAGCCTGAAATGTGGCAAAAGGTCGCAATGTTCAAGGGGGCCGAATACTTTCGCAAGGCACTGTAAGTGTCCAGATCCTTTACTCAGTACTTTGTTGAAGCACCTTTGGCAGCGATTACAGCCTCGAGTCTTGTTGGGTATGAAGCTGCAAGCTTGGCACACGTGTTACGATCAACTAGGAGTGGTGGGTGGAATCAGGCGCAGAGAGCAGGGTTCAGTCTTTCTTTCAAATGTATTCCCCAGCGCAACAAAACAGTCACGCCAACACACAGGGCGTATATAAGTTGCCAGTCCAAACAACAGGACAAAATAGTCCGGAGAATAAATACACGAATAACTCACACCATCAAACACAGAGTAACACAAACAAGCCCGCACAAATACCCAGCGGGCCTAGTGCCCTTAAATACCCTACAAACAAACCCTAATAAAAAACAGGTGTACCCAATTACCCAATAACCCAAAACAAACGGAAAGGGAATCGATGGTAGCTAATAGGCCGGCGATGACGACCGCCGAGCACCGCCCGAACAGGAAGAGGCACCATCTTCGGCAAGGTTCGTGACAACACCTGTATTTGGGGAGTTTCTCCGATTTCTATTAGGGGAGTTTCTCCCATTCTTCTCTGCAGATCCTCTCAAGCTCTGTCAGGTTGGATGGGGAGCATTGCTGCACAGCTATTTTTAGGTCTCTCCAGAGATGTTCAAGTCCGGGCTCTGGCTGGGCCACTCAAAGACATTCAGAGACAAGTTCCGAATCCACTCTTGCATTGTCTTGGCTGTATGCTTAGGATCGTTGTCCTGTTGGAAGGTGAACCTTCACTCCAGTATTAGGTCCTAAGTGCACTGGAGCAGGTTTCCTTCAAGGAGCTCTCTGTACTTTTTCTCAGTTCATCTTTCCCTCAATCCTGACTAGTCTCCCAGTCCCTGCCACTGAAAAACATCCCCTCAGCATGGTGCTGCCACCACCATGCTTCACTGTGTGGATGGTGCCAGGTTTCCTCCAGATGTGACGCTTGGCATTCAGGCCAAAGATTTCAATCTTGCATTCATCAGACCAGAGACTTGTTTATCGTGGTCTGAGAGTCCTTTAGGTGCCTTTTGGCAAACTCCAAGCGGGCTGTCAGGTGCTTTTTACTGAGGAGTGGCTTTCATCTGGCCCCTCTACTATAAATGTCTGATTGGTGGAGTGCTGCAGAGATGGTTGTCCTTCTGGGAGGTTCTCCCATCTCCACAGAGGTATTCTGGAACTCTGTCAGAGTGACCATCAGGTTTTTGGTCACCTCCCTGACCAATGCCCTTCTCTCCCAATTGCTCAGTTTGGCTGTGCGGCCAGCACTAGGAAGAGTCTTGGTGGTACCAAACTTCTTCCATTTAAGAATGATGGAGGCCTCTGTGTCCTTGGGGACCTTCAATACTGCAGAAATATTTTCACAATCCTGTCTCGGAGCTCTACAGACAATTCCTTCAACCTCATGGCTTGGTTTTTGCTCTGACATGCACTGTCAACTGTGGGACCTTATATAGACAGGTTTGTGCCTTTCCAAATCATGTCCAATCAATTGAATTTGCCACAGGTAGATTCCAATCAATTTATAGAAACATCTCAAGGATGATCAATGGAAACAGGATGCACCTGAGCTTTATACATTTACAAAGCTTTATTGAAAAATGTTTTTTTTTTGCTTTGTCATTATGGGGTATTGTGTGTAGATTGATTTGGGGGGGGGTGAAGGGGTCTGAATACTTTCCGAATGCACTGTATATGAGAGAATATACTGTAAACATATATTCACGTGCCTGAGAGGATTAGGAGTTAGCTACTGTAAAAAGCAACAACATATCCCTCAATATTTTCTTCTTCAATGTGATGTAAACAAATGGGTGTGAAGGTAATTGTTTCCAATCCTCTTTCTCCTCCTTCCCTCAGCGCATCGCTAAGCTCTACCCCGGGGACCATGATCGTCTGCGCCGCATGTCCCTAGTGGAGGAGGGCGACCAGAAGAAGATCAACATGGCCCACCTGTGCATCGTGGGCTCCCACGCCGTCAACGGAGTGGCCCGCATCCACTCGGACATCATCAAAGCCACTCTGTACGAAGAAACGTTGTTTTAGTTTGTTTTATTTCTAGCTACTTATGACGCTATCCCTAGCCAATATGGTAACCTGTTTTCCCACTGGCCCCATATGTTGAATGGTATTTGATCTATCAATCATTCATTGAGCCCACTAGGTTCAAAGACTTCTATGAGGTGGACCCCCACAAGTTCCAGAACAAGACCAACGGGATCACGCCCCGCCGCTGGCTGGTCATGTGCAACCCTGGGCTGGCTGAAGTCATTGCAGAGGTGTGTGGTGGAGTGTAGCTAAAATCATATCCAAAGTGGAGTGACAGTTGGTGCTAGTGTCGCAGTAGTGTCTGAGAAATGATGATTCTAAAAATGGTTATTTCTGTATGTTTGAATGTTCAGAGGATCGGTGAGGATTACATCCGCGATCTGGACCAACTGAAGAAGTTGCTGGCGTTTGTGGATGACGACTCTTTGATTCATGACATCGCCAAGGTCAAACAGGTCAGAACATAACAATCTCTTGATATATGTTGTCATTGTAATTCGAGTCACCACCTCAGTTTGAGCCAAGGTCCGTACTATAACTCCTAACACTTTACTGTGTCTATCTGTAGGAGAACAAGCTTAAGTTTTCTGCCTATCTCGAGGAGCACTACAAGGTGAAGATCAACCCCAACTCCATGTTCGACGTTCAAGTCAAGAGGATCCACGAGTACAAGAGGCAGCTGCTCAACTGCCTGCACATCATCACTCTCTACAACCGTGAGTGGTCCTCTGTTCTTTTGCTGCTTTAGTGAGAAACATTATTCAACATTATTCAAGTTAACCTGTCGTCTTTTTCATTCAGGCATCCAGAAGGAGCCCAACAAGAATTGGACCCCCAGGACTATCATGATTGGAGGAAAGGTGAGCCACACTAGATGTTTGATCAAGTAATTAGGATACAGGTTGTACTGCAAAACTCAGTGGATATATTTTGTTAGTATTGGGAATTTGCCAGTACATGTGTGCACATTATACATCTTAAGCAGAATCAATGCATTCTGAATATGTGTCTAGGTCATTAGGCTAAGGGAAGCAATAATCTAGTCCCGTGAGGTTCATTAGACGTGCATTATGAGCATAGG
The DNA here is from genome assembly GCF_023373465.1 of Oncorhynchus keta. NCBI lineage: Eukaryota > Metazoa > Chordata > Actinopteri > Salmoniformes > Salmonidae > Oncorhynchus > Oncorhynchus keta. The sequence continues at coordinate 13,390,081 of NC_068433.1, forward strand.
TTTGTATTACTCAAGCACCATTAGACATGCACCTGCATTAGGAGTGTGTGTGTCTGTTTATTTTTGTATCATTGTTATGGTTACGCCACCAATGGAATCTATGCCCTAATGTCTGTGCCAATAAGAAAATGGAAACCAAGCTAAAATGAGTGCAAGGCAAAAAGATATTTGTGGCTAAATGCCAAAGGGGATGAATCATTAACATAAAGAGGAGTTACTATGTGTGTGACGTAAGGATGAAAACTGTATAAAAGGTATGTGCCGAGGCTGGAAAGGCGGTTGGTCCATGGGCCAACTGCAATAAACTCTTATTTGAATTCACAAATAGAGAAATATGATCGAGAAATATGATTCAGCGAATATTTCCACGACATTAGACTATCCCACATCAGTTTGAGCTGTTTTACCAACTGCTATGGAGACAACGACCAAAGCTGGCAAGACAGCACAAACAGAGCTGTGCCCTCTGTATAAGATTTTGGCATCCATGTGATTTCATATTCTCAATATTTTCCCAGGCTGCTCCTGGGTACCACACGGCAAAGCTGATCATTAGGCTAATCACTGCCATCGGAGAGATTGTCAACCACGACACTGTGGTGGGAGACCGCCTCAAAGTCATCTTCCTGGAGAACTACAAGGTTACTCTGGCAGAGAAAAGTAAATAGTTCACATACTTGCTGCTTTCTTGGTTTTGTTTATGTTCCCATTGGAGTGTACTTAAGGGGCTTCCCACTTCTTCCACATACATTTTCTCTCTGCCTTGTCTCATCTCTCTGTTTCGGTTTCTCTCCTTCTCTCTCTCTGTCTCTCTGTCTCTCTCTCGCCAGTCATCCCTGCGTCCGACCTGTCTGAGCAGATCTCCACAGCTGGCACTGAGGCGTCTGGCACTGGCAACATGAAGTTCATGCTGAACGGAGCGCTCACCATTGGCACCATGGACGGAGCCAACGTAGAGATGGCCGAGGAGGCCGGAGAAGAGAACCTCTTCATCTTCGGCATGAGGGTAGACGACGTGGACGCCATGGACAAGAGTGGGTAAGACAGTGGAGGGGGGGTGAATGGATGGACGAAGGGTTCTGATCAGAGATGGTGGAGAAGAAGACATGAGGATTGGCATTGGATGATAGCTTAGGAGAGAACATTTCGGATTACATGGAAGGATGCTTACTGGGTAAACTTTGGTGGAGAAGCCAAGACGATTTGCATGGTAAAGGATAGAACCGAAAGAGACAGCTTTTTGGATGACTTGGAAGGAAGGATGATAACTGGCATGCATCCCATAAGATTTAAAAAATCTTCTTTATAAATGTGTCCATCTTCCCAGATATGATGCCATGGACTACTACAACCGCATTCCTGAGCTGAAGCAGGCCATGGACCAGATCGCTGGTGGATTCTTCAGCCCCGACCAGCACGACCTCTTTAAGGACATTGTCAACATGCTGCTGCACCATGACAGGTGGGGGAAAGCGCTGAGTCACAACAACCAAATGCGGACACACTGTACTCTACCGTTATACACGCAGCCACACAATGTCTAACCGAGCATGATGTTTGTGTTACAGATTCAAGGTGTTCGCTGACTACGAAGCTTACATCAAATGCCAAGAGAAAGTCAGTGCTCTCTACAAGGTGAGTGTTTCATAGACTGAAAATCTTTTTAATATCAATTGTTTACTTGATTTTTTGTCTTCTTTTTTTTTTGTATTCTACCCCCCAATTTCAATCTTGTTTCATCGCTGCAATTCCCCAACTGTCTCAGGAGAGACGAAAGTCGAGTTATGCGTCCTCAGAAACACGACCCGCCAAACCGTGCTTCTTAACACCCGCCCGCTTAACCCCGAAGCCAGCCGCACCAATGTGTCGGAGGAAACGCTGTTCAACGGACGACCGAGGACAGCCTGTAGGTGCCCGGCCCGCCACAAGGAGTCGCTAGAGCGCGATGAGCCAAGTATAGCCTCACCGGCCAAACCCTCCCTTAACCCGGACAATGCTGGGCCAGTTGTGCGCCGCCCTTTGGGACTCCTGATCACGGCCAGCTGTGATACAGCCCGGGATTGAACTTGGGTCTGTAGTGACGCCTCTAGCATTGCGATGCAGTGCCTTAGACCGCTGCACCACTCGGGAGGCCGTGTTTTCTTTCTTTTTTGTAAAGTGTATCGAGACTTGTTAAATGCTCTATAAATAAATTGTGACTTGACTATTCCCCAGTCAGTTATAATATTTTTTACAGATACATAACATAACAGTATTCCTTCCTTCTGCAATGGTTTTAATTTCCCCTCTCTTCCCATCCATCCCAACAGAACCCTAAAGAATGGACCAAGATGGTGATCCACAACATTGCTGGTTGTGGTAAATTCTCTAGCGACCGCACTATCTCCCAGTACGCCCGGGAGATCTGGGGCATGGAGCCCAGCCTGGAAAGGATCCCTGCCCCAGACGATCCTCGCCAATAAACCCCAGGCATAAAACCAACCTCTGGTTTTTCCACAGCCCCGGCTTCTGGTTTTGCCTCTGGCTGTTCCACAAAAAAAACATTTTAACTTGAGAAATGGTTTAGAAACCTGAAAGCTCCCTGTAACTAGTACATTTTCATTGTGTCATTTCATTGTGGTTAGTATTAGTTGATGATTGACTATACATGTAGCAATCCCTGTCCGGCTACGTGATGGCCAATAACCTGATACCACTCTCAACCTCGACATTCAGCATTCATTTTCTCAATGAGCTAATACAAATCAGCATTCAAGTTCTCAATGGGCTAATACAAAATCAACATTCACCTTCTCAATGGGCTAATACAAAATCATTATTCACCTTATCAATGGGCTAATACAAAATCAGCATTCATCTTCTCAATGGGCTAATTCAAAATCAGCATTCACCTTCTCAATGGGCTAATTCAAAATCAGCATTCACCTTCTCAATGGGCTAATTCAAATCAGCATTCACCTTCTCAATGGGCTAATTCAAATCAGCATTCACCTTCTCAATGGGCTGATTCAAATCAGCATTCACCGTCTCAATGGGCTAATTCAAAATCAGCATTCACCTTCTCACATGCACCAGCAATGCATAGTCAACTGGCTTGTGCAACATGAATAACATCAATACCACTGTTCACCATCATTTAAGCTAACATGGTTAGAGAATACACCCTTTAACAGTCAGTGGGGCCAACAAGTAGCTGGAAACCTCACCACTGTCTAATGGTACCAAAACCATGTCTTCCAAGAATGAGACATGGTGGGACATAGAGACTTATCAAAATAAGCACGTTCTTCTCACATAGACACTGTGATTCTACACTACTGGTTCGGCCTGCCAAGGACCACCTCTTTATTCATATCTGCACTGAATAACCACTCAAGTTGAAGGGACTTGGTTAACATGCGCGATCCTTCATGTTATAAAACTGTTTGCTCAATGTATGTCGAATGTAGTAATTTGTGCATGTTATTAATGTTTGTGTTTTGGGTAGCCCACACACAATCTTTATTGCTGAAATACTTTCTGCTATAAGCTGCGTTTTGTTTAGAATGATCCCATCAGTATATCCTCAAAACGTTGTTCCAGTGTTGGAAAATGATCCTTCATATAGTGCAACAAACTCAGCCTTCTCTCCTCCACCTTCTCTGCCTAATACCTCTCTGAGTGACTATAATGCTGCCTTAACTAAGCTGTGTCTGTAGTTGTTCAGCCTAAAGTGACCCCTCACTGTTAAGCTGCAAGTATGTTTTGATGTTCAGATAAATAACAATTTATGGTACAATAGTATTTGTCACTGTTTGGAAGTCTTGGACTTAGTGTTAACTACTGAATCACTAGTAATTGAGTGTGTCGGGTTGATAAAGATTGCACAACGTCCAGTAGTTCTTCCATTAGAGAGTCTCTAAGCACTTAAAAGCTTCAAACTCTGTCAATGTGAAACAACAGTCAATAAAGGAGACAAAGTTACAACACTTGTGTGATATTTTGTTACTTTACAAAATGGCTACATTCACTCATCTTGTATGTCGAGATGGTTTTGTGTCTACCAATCAAAACTGAGCAAATTTCCACGCGAAAATTTTTAAAGATCGTATGACGTAGCTTCCGCAGGTCAGGACTATAAAGTCTCAAACAATGCCAACGCAAAGTACACGCAACAAACTCACAAACAAGCTAGCCTTATAAACGGAGCCTGTTGATGCGGTTGAATCATGTCTGGCCTTCTGCGTGGAATGCTGAAAGTACGGTCAACTGTGGCGTCGAGGACACGTGCAATCAACCAACGAGCAAAGTTATCCAGTAAACCCCCTAAAGACAAAATCGGCGCAGCAGTGAGTAGGCCAAATATATTCATAAACCGTTTTGTTATTTTCATGTTCTGTGAGTAGGCAATCGTTGAAGCTAGCCAGCTAGTTCAGATAGTAGTTGGCTAGCTGATTTCAATTATGCAACGACATTTCAAAATATACTTATCTAAATTATGTTGACTGTTTTAAAATGATGCATTTCTTGCATGCCTTATTATTGGCAATAATATGACTTGCCAACCTGTGTTCTTGGGTGACGTGTATGAGTATGGCAGTCTTGCATGCCTCTCTGTTCACAGGAAACCGCTTTCGTCATGACAATTTTTGCGGTGGCCATATTTGGACCATCCGGTTGGATCCTCGCCAATGTTCAGAACTACCAGAAGCGCTGAACTGTTTCTCGACCACGGTTCTTGGATCATGTCAACTGCTGCATTCCTTTTTCTGGCCTATGATGCTTGAACTGAAGTCACAAAATTACCTTTTGACATTTTATTTCAATAAAAACACATAATCTAGTGTCTGATCATTGTTTCAACATGTTTAGTGTACATTTATATGTGGTGAAACGATTTGACCATTTATCTATATCAAACCGAGGTTGTGTGTGTGTGTGTGTGTGTGTGGAAAATTGTACATAACCAACTATGTACTGAAATCCTGGCTTGCTGAAGCCAACAATTGGCCATAATTGCACTCTGATGTTGTCCTCCATCGGCATGAATGAAATTCCACAGTATTTCTATTCAATTTTCAATTTCAAGGACAACTGTAATAACTTTCTGTAGTTTTACTTGAATAAATTATTTGTATATATTAAATGTAGAGATTCATAGCTTACAAAATATTTTTACAATTGGTGTGGGGTGCCAAAATGTATGTGTGGTGCCTTCAAAATCATGACGCTGTCATCTCCGTGTGTGTATACAGTGAATTTGGAAAGTATTCAGACCCCTTGACTTTTTCCACATTTTGTTACGTTACAGCATTATTCAAAAACATTAAATTGTCCCCCCCTTCCCAATCTACACACAATACCCCATAATGACAAAGCAAACACCGGTGTTGCAAATGTGTAAAAAAAAATAATCTAATTTACAAAGGTATTCAGGCCCTTTACTCAGGACTTTTTGAAGCACATTTGGCAGCGATTACAGCCTTGAGTCTAACTTGTATTTGGAGAGTTTCTCTCATTCTTCTCTGCAGCTCCTCAAGCTCTGTCAGGTTGGATGGGGAGCGTCAGAGACTTGTCCCGAAGCCACTCCTGCATTGTCTAAGCTGTGTCCTTAGGGTTGTTGTCCTGTTGGAAGGTGAACCTTCGCTCCAGCCTGCGGTCCTGAGCGCTCTGGAGCGGGTTTTCATCAAGGATCTCTCTGTACTTTGCTCTGTTCATCTTTCCCTCAATCCTGACTAGTCTCTTCGTCCCTGCCTCTAAAAAAAACATCCCCACAGCATGATGCTGCCACCACCATGCATCACTGTAAGGATGGTGCCAGGTTTTCTCCAGATGTGACACTTGGCATTAAGGCCAAATAGTTCAATCTTGCTTTCATCAGACTAGGGAATCTTGTTTCTCATCGTCAGAGTCCTTTAGGTGCCTTTTGTCAAACTCCAAGTGGGCTGTCATGTGCTTTTTACTGAGGAGTGGCTTTCGTCTGGCCACTCTACCATAAAGGCCTGATTGGTGGAGTGCTGCAGAGATGGTTGTTCTTCTGGAAGGCTCTCCCATCTCCACAGAGGTATTCTGGAACTCTGTCAGAGTGACCATTGGTTCTTGGTTACCTCCCTGACCAATGCCCTTCTCTCCCAATTGCTCAGTTTGGCTGGGCAGCCAGCACTAGGAAGAGTTGGTGGTTCCAAAGTTCTTCCATTTAAGAATGATGGAGGCCAAATCCATTTTAGAATAAGACTGTAACGTAACAAAATGTGGAAAAAGACAAGGGTTATGAATACTTTCAGGATGCACTGTATAATCCATTTGCACATGAGCTGACCCAAGTGTTTGAGAATGAGGGCCTACAAAAAAACTAGGGTAGCCTTGTGGTTCAGGATGTTGGTTCAGTAACCGAAAAGTCATTGGTCCAAATCCCCGAGCCGACTAAGTGAAAAATCTGTGACGTTCCCTTGAGAAAGATACTTAACTCTAATTCGTCTTGTAAATTGGTCTGATAAATGACCAAAACAAATATTACAAATATTATATAAAATGTGAAAAGTTTTAAATCTGCACACATTAGTTGCAAGTAAATAATAGATAGTTATTTGAGCCAGGAAACTGATGACCCGTTCTAAATATGTGTTATATCTGTATTTACGTGCATTTGTCAGAGAAAATCACTCGTTGCTGGCACAGGGGGTGTATTCGCCGGGAACCAAACAGAACGAAACGGGGCGGGAACTACCTGAATTTGTCCAATAGAAACTATAGTTTTCCGTCTGTTTGGAATAATGATTACATGATTTACATATAGGTATAGATTGCATCCCTGCACTACTAGTGTAACCCGGAAGTTTAGAATGAGGTCAGAGAGACGAAGGAAATAGAATTCTACAGCTAAAATGGCGGAGGAACAGCAGCAGGAAACAACACAGGGAGAGATGGAGGGTGAGTGACACAACATCAAAACGAAATATAACTATTCTAACCGGCTTCGGCTATTAATGCGATATTTTTTTATGGAGGTGCAATGTGGCTGTTAGGTAATCTAGTGATGTCAGTTGAGGGACAAGCTGCTTGTATGAATATGAGAAGGGAATGGGGGAGGCCATAGCATTCAAGTCACACACACAAAGAAACGCATTTTGACCTAGCTATATTTTTAGGGAGGATGGAGTAAACACCATTGTTTTTTATGCGACCTATAATGAAGGCTCTCACTCACAGTATATTTTTGCCGACTTTCAATTGGTTGTCAAATGTTTATTGACGCCATAACTGAAATTGGATAGTTAGCTGGCTAGCACTAACGTTCGCAAGCTTAGTTAGTGACTCAATTCTAATTGTTCCAAAAATATGGTCAGACGCTGACCACATCGTTGCTCTTGCAACCCACGTGAACCAGCTTCAATACTTATATTTATCAATAGACTGATATGCGATTACAGAATTTGCTTAAACTACATGCCTACTGTCATCAATCTCATGTTGTGGTATAAATTACATAACCAGAACTGGCCTTTTTAAAAAATGTTTACAAACTTCTATGGTGTTTTTTTTCTTTTTCTTCTCTAGCGGGAGGAGTAAACTGCCTCGCTTATGATGAGGCTATTATGGCACAGCAGGATCGAATCCAGCAGGAGGTGAGAGATTTTATACTTGAATAAACATTGATAATGTGCAGGCTGTTTTTTTAATTAGACTGACATAAGTCTGATGTGGAAAAGGTTGAACTGCATGCCTTTGTATCACGTGTTTTGGATCACCCAGGCTGTTTAGACAGGCAGCTCAATTCTGATATTTTTTTCTCCCACTAATTGGGCATTTGACCAATCACATTAGATCTTTCCCATCAAATCTTTTTCAGAGCTGATCTGATTGGTCAAAATACCAATTAGTGTGGGAAAAATATTAGATTTGGGCTGCTTGCCTAAATGCAGACCCTGTTTTTTTATATTGGTTTGTATAAATCTGTGAGTACAAATGTCTGTGCCTTAACAGTCTGCCTGTCTGACTGTCTAGATCGCAACAAGCATCCCTTTAGTGTCAGACAGACAGGAACTATCAGTGTTGCAGAGAGAGTATGCCGTGGAAGACACCATTTATCAGCTCAAGATCAAGGTAAGTAAACCACAAGAATATTGTATTACACGATTTGAATCTGCATGACTTTATACAGGTCCTCTGCAATGTTCCCTCAACCTTTTTGGCACTGAGCAAATTTCCAGTCTGCTGAGCGCAAACGTGAACATTGAAAATTCCGTGCAACTTCCAGCGTGTGTTTACTGTGAACACTGAGGCTGTACTCGCTTTAAGTTAGTTTTAACAGTGGCCAAGTAGGCTGTGGCTGTTTGATCATAATGTAGCCTACCAGAGTGGTCTACCATAAGAAACAATGGAGAAAATGCATCCCATAACATTTTAACATGGAAATAGCTGTTCCATCATTCAACCTACAGTAGCAGCCAATGTGTGGTGTTCAATGCCTACAGTCAAATCAAAATTTATTGGTCACATACACGTGTTTAGCAGATGTTATTGCAGGTGTAGCGAAATGCTTGTGTTTCTAGCTCTGACAGTGCCGTAATATCTAACAAGTAATATCTAACAATTTCACAATACTTACAAATCAAAGTAAAGGAATGGAATTAAGAATATATAAATATTTGGATGAGCAATGTCAGTGGCATAGACTAAGATACAGTAGAATAGAATACATTATATACATATGAGATGAGTAATGCAAAATATGTAAACATTATAAAAGTGACTAGTGTTCCATTATTAAAGTGGCCAGAGATTTCAAGTCAATGTATATAGGGCAGCAGTCTCTAATGTGCTAGTGATGGCTATTTAACAGTCTGATGGGCTTGAGAGATGTTTATAAGTCTCCTTTTCAGTCCATGAGACCTTTTGAAGAAGAAAAAACATAATGGGTTTGACATTAACCTGTTTATCCACCGGTACTTCAGACAAGGGTGTGACTGAAAATGTTTGATGCAAGAGACCACTTTACAGAAATACATGATTCCCATACCATTATTACAGAGAATCAGACAAATTATGCTACCCTCTGCCTATTGGCTACTTAGCTTATTCCTCCTGTCTCAAAATACAACACTGCCCCTTTAAGAAGAAAAAAATAAGCTCTTTACATGATTAGCTTTTCAAAGAAGTCTAGAAATGTACACATTTTCTGCTCTTGTTGGAAGCAATCACTCCCCTATTGCTGACTACAAATGATCTATAACTGGACTTAAAACTCAATAACTAGCAAAGGATATGATCAAAATGTGCACATGTGGCTACATGCAGCTTTTGCTTTGATCTCTAAACAAGCGCATCTACTCATGACCGCTCATACTGTAAACACTCCAGTTCTAAGTAAATGGCACAGATCCATATATGGCAATGGTCTATTTGCATATAGGCCTACTGGAGCTTTGATTGGTTATGCCGCACTGTTCTCCGTATGGGTTGAGTTGTGCACAGTAGAATCCTATTCTGATGCGCTCTGCATACAACAAAATATCTTGCATAGTTCGTTTTGTTTCGGAATGTTGCATTGAAAGTGGCTAATATTGCGTTGATTCAATCACAATTGGGGAAACGTTGATAGTGTTAACTAACGGGGAAAACTCTAGAAAGTTGTGTGAAGTTCAGTCTCGTGCTTCTCTCCATGGGATGAAATGTATTTTGTTCTCTGCGTGGCAGGGAACATTGCTTCTCTGTAGCTCAGTGGGTAGAGCAAGGTGCTTGCAACGCCAGGATAGTGGGTTTGATTCCCGGGACCACCCATATGTAAAATGCATGCATGCATGACTAGTGTCTGCTAAATGACTTATTATAATATTACTGGTTTAACGCTAAAGATCCTTATGACCACATCTATTGAAAGTTCGAAATAGTCACATTACGATTGTATTTACTGTGTATACTCTGTCCTGGTTTTTTCCCCCCTTAGGATTTACACAAAAAATACTCGTATATCCGCAAGACGCGGCCAGATGGGAACTGTTTCTACAGAGCTTTTGGCTTTTCACATCTCGAATCACTGCTAGAAGACAGCAAAGAGCTGCAGAGGTAACGTAGCACTTCCATAGTGCATCTAGATCCTCGATGTTCAGCAAAGCCGACTCTGTAATACGACAGCTGGATGTCATCTAGTTAGTGTTGCTGCATTAATTGCTACTGAATACCGATGATGCAATGTATGTCTGTAGGTTCAAAGCAGTGGCAGCAAAGAGCAAACTGGACCTGGTCAACCAGGGTTTTACAGAGTTCACCATCGAAGACTTCCACAATACTGTGAGTTGCTGTTCTATTATTACACACACTTGAACAACAGTGACAGCACACACGCATTACACATATACTGAACATGTTAACCGCTGTTAGTGACATCACATAAAATCATCACTTAACTGACCATATTGTTAATTCTTCCCCTAGTTCATGGACCTGTTGGAGCTGTGTGAGAAGCAGCCAGGCCTCCGTGAGCTGCTGGGCTCCTTCAGAGACCAGAGCGTGTCAGACTACATCGTGGTGTACCTGCGGCTGCTCACCTCAGGCTACCTGCAGAGGGAGCACGGCTTCTTCCAGCACTTCATCGAGGGTGGACGATCCGTCAAGGAGTTCTGCCAGCAGGTGGGTTCCAATTTTGTTGTGTTCAGTAGGTATGAAGTGGATGAAAACACTCTGAAACAGGGTGAAACTATCTCTACTCGCCCAAAAAGAAACACTTGTTATTCTTGTGTAATTTTTTTGTTAGTGTCTTTTAATAAACACAACGCTAGTTTAAGGCGAGAAGCTAGATTGATGATTTGTTTACATATGGCTTGAATTTTGTCTGGTTGTCAAATCAAATCGTCAAATCAAATGTATTTATATAACCCTTCGTACATCAGCTGATATCTCAAAGTGCTGTACAGAAACCCAGCCTAAAACCCCAAACAGCAAGCAATGCAGGTGTAGAAGCACGGTGGCTAGGAAAAACTCCCTAGAAAGGCCAAAACCTAGGAAGAAACCTATAGAGGAACCAGGATATGTGGGGTGGCCAGTCCTCTTCTGGCTGTGCCGGGTGGAGATTATAACAGAACATGGCCAAGATGTTCAAATGTTCATAAATGACCAGCATGGTCAAATAATAATAAGGCAGAACAGTTGAAACTGGAGCAGCAGCACGGCCAGGTGGACTGGGGACAGCAAGGAGTCATCATGTCAGGTAGTCCTGAGGCATGGTCCTAGGGCTCAGGTCCTCCGAGAGAGAGAAAGAGAGAATTAGAGAGCACACTTAAATTCACACAGGACACCAGATAAGACAGGAGAAGTACTCCAGATATAACAAACTGACCCTAGCCCCCCGACACAAATTACTGCAGCATAAATACTGGAGGCTGAGACAGGAGGGGTCAGGAGACACTGTGGCCCCATCCGAGGACACCCCTGGACAGGGCCAAACCGGAAGGATATAACTCCACCCACTTTGCCAAAGCACAGCCCCCACACCACTACAGGGATATCTTCAACCACCAACTTACCATCCTGAGACGAGGCTGAGTATAGCCCACAAAGATCTCTGCCACGGCACAACCCAAGGGGGGGGGGGCAACCCAGACAGGATGACCACATTAGTGAATCAACCCACTCTGGTGACGCACCCCCTCCAGGGACGGTATGAGAGAGACCCAGTAAGCCAGTGACTCAGCCCCTGTAATAGGGTTAGAGGCAGAGAATCCCAGTGGAAAGAGGGGAACCCGGCCAGGCAGAGACAGCAAGGGCGGTTCGTTGCTCCAGAGCCTTTCCATTCACCTTCCCACTCCTGGGCCAGACTACACTCAATCATATGACCCACTGAAGAGATGAGTCTTCAGTAAGGACTTAAAGGTTGAGACCGAGTTTGCGTCTCTGACATGGGTAGGCAGACCGTTCCATAAAAATGGAGCTCTATAGGAGAAAGCCCTGCCTCCAGCTGTTTGCTTAGAAATTCTAGGGACAATTAGGAGGCCTGCGTCTTGTGACCGTAGCGTACGTGTAGGTATGTACGGCAGGACCAAATCAGAGAGATAGGTAGGAGCAAGCCCATGTAATGCTTTGTAGGTTAGCAGTAAAACCTTGAAATCAGCCCTTGCTTTGACAGGAAGCCAGTGTAGGGAGGCTAGCACTGGAGTAATATGATCACATTTTTGGGTTCTAGTCAGGGTTCTAGCAGCCGTATTTAGCACTAATTGAAGTTTATTTAGTGCTTTATCCGGGTAGCCGGAAAGTAGAGCATTCCAGTAGTCTAGCCTAGAAGTGACAAAAGCATTAATTATTTTTTCTGCGTAATTTTTGGACAGAAAGTTTCTGATTTTTGCGATTGTTACGTAGATGGAAAAAAGCGGTCCTTGAAATTGTATTTATGTTCTTCAAAAGAGAGATCAGGGTTCAGAGTAACGCCGAGGTCCTTCAGTTTTATTTGAGACGACTGTACAACATTAAGATTAATTGTCAGATTCAACAGAAGATCTCTTTGTTTCTTAGGACCTAGAACAAGCATCTCTGTTTTGTCCGAGTTTAAAAGTAGAAAGTTTGCAGCCATCCACTTCCTTATGTCTGAAACGCATGCTTCTAGCGAGGGCAATTTTGGGGCTTCAACATGTTTCATTGAAATGTACAGCTGTGTGTCATCCGCATAGCAGTGAAAGTTAACATTATGTTTTCGAATGACATCCCCAAGAGGTAAAATATATAGTGAAAACAATAGTGGTCCTAAAACGGAACCTTTGGTTGTGTGCAATGAGTCAGAACTAGTGTTCCTACATGGTCCTCTTGGGTACGCAGCATGCACATTCCAAAGTCTTGCGTAACAGCGGTAACAAGTTAAAACACTTCACTTGTCGTCTGTGTTTCTCTTGTCCAGGAGGTGGAGCCCATGTCTAAAGAAAGTGACCATATCCACATCATTGCCTTGGCCCAGGCCTTGAACGTGTCCATCCTAGTGGAGTACATGGACCGGGGTGAGGGAGGCTCTGTCAACCACCACGTCTTCCCTGAAGGCAGCGAGCCTCGTGTCTTCCTCCTCTATAGACCCGGCCACTACGACATCTTGTACAAATAACAGTCTGCTGTTTTAGAGATTCCCCCCCCCTTTCCACTGCTGTAGTGGCAGTGGAGAAATGCTTCAACTGCCACGTTGATGCATACGTGTGTATGAAGGTTACAGTATTGTATCTGAGAGAGAAAAAAACTATCACATTATACAGCCCTCTTCTCCCGCCCCTTCACTCCTGTTTCCCCTCATCACAGAAAAGTGAATTAATAAAAAAATATTATCAAAAAATAGCAGTGAATCCAGGAGTATAGAGTTGTACAGTTTCTTTTTTTTTTTTGGTGGTTGTAAATGTTATCAACTTGCTTTTTTTGTTTATTTTCCTTTGGTCCGCTGCGTTTCACGAGTTTTATTAAAGGGATTACATCTTATTTGACTTGTATGTTAATGTCTTTGTCACTCGTCTGGTATTGTCACATTTCAGCGGGCATAGCAGCAATCTGAAATGGAGTATTTGAATAACTTCCATGTCTATGTAATGTCCTTATCTCTCTGTGCATGTGTCACACACAGTAGCAGTCACAAGTTTGGACACATACTCAAGTTTTTTTTTTTTTTAAACTATTTTCTACATTGTAGAATTTAATAGTGAAGACATCAACTATTAAATAACATGTATGGGAATCATGTTGTAACCAAAAGTGTTACACAAATCAATATATTTTTCTCACCTCAGGCTACTTCCTGAGTGGCGCAGTGGTCTAAGGAACTGCATCTCAGTGCAAGAGGTGTCGCTACAGTCCCTGGTTCGAATCCAGGCTGTATCACATCCGGCTGTGATTGGGAGTCCCATAGGGTGATGCACAATTAACCCAGCATCGTACAGGTCTGGCCGGTGGTAGGCCGTCATTGTAAAGAATTTGTTATTAACGCACTTGCCTCGTTAATTTTTTATTTAAAATGAGGTAGTCACCTGGAATGCATTTCAATTAACAGGTGCCTTGTTAATTTGTGGAATTCCTTTCATTAATGCGTATGAGCCAATCAGTTGTGTTGTGACAAGGTAGGGGTGGTATAGCCCTATTTGGTAAAAGACCAAGTCCATGTTATGGCAAGAACCGCTTACATTTGCAAAGAGAAATGACAGTCTTTAAAACATGAAGGTCAGTCAATCCGGAAAATGTCAAGAACTTTTTTCGAGTGCTGTAGTAAAAACCAAGCGCTTTGACAACTGGCTCTCATGAGGACTGCCAAAGGAAAGGAAGACCCAGAGTTACCTCTGCTGCAGAGAAGTTCATGAGTTACCAGCCTCTCAAATTGCAGCCCAAATAAATGCTTCAGAGTTCAAGTAACAGAAACATTTCAACATTAACTGTTCAGAGGAGACTGTGAAACAGGCCTTCATGGTCGAATTGCTGCAAAGAAACTACTATTTAAGGACGCCATTATGAAGAGACTAGCTTGGGCCAAGAAACACTAGTAATGGACATTAAACCGGTGGAAATCTGTCCTTTGGTCTAATGAGTCCAAATTTGAGATTTTTGGTTCCAACAGCCATGTCTTTCAGAGATGCAGAGCAGGTGAACAGAGGATCTCTGCATGTGTGGTTTCCAGCGTGAAGCATGGAGGAAGAGGTCTGATGGTGTGGGGTGCTGTGCTGGTGACACTGATTTATTTAGAATTAAAGGCACACTCAACCAGCATGACTACCACAGCATTCTGCAGCGATACGCCATCCAATCTGGTTCGCGCATAGTGGGACTCATTTGTTTTTCAACAGGACAATGACCCATAACACACCTCCAGACTGTAAAGGATATTTGACCAAGAAGGAGAGTGATGATGCTGCATCAGATGACCTGGCCTCCACAATCACCCGACCCAATTGAGTTGAACTGCAGAGTGAAGGAAAAACAGCCAACAAGTGTGCAGCATATGTGGGAACTTGATTTGTTTAACACTTTTTTCGTTTACGACATGATTCCATGTGTTGTTTCATAGTTTTGATGTCTTCACTATTATTTTACAATGTATAAAATAGTAACACTAAAGAAAAACCCTTCAATGAGTAGGTGTGTCCAATCCGATGACACCCCAGGACAGGGCCAAACAGGAAGGATATAACCCCACCCACTTTGTCAGGAAGAAGCCACTGCTCCAAAACCGCCATAAAAAAGCCAGACTACGGTTTGCAACTGCACATGGGACAAAGTTCGTACTTTTTGGAGAAATGTCCTCTGGTCTGATGAAACAAAAATAGAACTGTTTGGCTATAATGACCATCGTTATGTTTGGAGGAAAAAGGGGGAGATTTGCAAGCCGAAGAACACCATCCCAACCGTGAAGCACGGGGGTGGCAGCATCATGTTGTGGGGGTGCTTTGCTGCAGGAGGGACTGGTGCACTTCACAAAATAGATAGCATCACGAGGGAGGAAAATTATGTGGATATATTGAAGCAACTTCTCAAGACATCAGTCAGGAAGTTAAAGCTTGGTTGCAAATGGGTCTTCCAAATGGACAATGACGCCATGCATACTTCCAAAGTTGTGGCTTCCACTATTGTTCTGACATTTCACATTCTTAAAATAAAGTGGTGATCCTAACTGACCTAAGTCAGGGAATTTTTACGTGGGTTAAATGTCAGGAATGGTCTAAAACTGAGTTTAAATGTATTTGGCTAAGGTGTATGTAAACTTCCGACTTCAACTGTATATATATATGTGTGTGTGTGTGTGTGTGTGTATCGAAAACAGAGTATATAGAAGTCCCTCCACAGTACTGCATACTTGTTTACATTGGTTGACGCATGTGCAGCCGTCCACCACTGCGCACCAGTATGTAGCTACAGGAGCAGTAAGATTTTAAACATACTGACAATCTATCCAAGGAGGTTAGGGAAATGAATCACAACATCACGTGTGCGGCACCAATCCAGTCTAACAAGTATGTCTCCATTTCTTTCTGTTTCGTAAAATAAGTTGATGCAACCTAACACATTCAATTTGACCTCTGGCTTCTAGCTAAATACTGTTAGCTACCTTACTTGCTATCTATTCAGATATTTCTGTTGAGAAAGTCAGTCAGAAGAGCTGTCAGGTGACCTGCCCCTTAACAATGTGCCTCTTAGCAATCAATCAGGGCCCAGGACACACAGGCCAGAGAGCGTTTGAGAGGCTGGTTTATGTTACCCCTAGACCACGTGTCAAATTTATTTCACAGGGGCTGAGTGTCTACAGGTTTTCTCACTTGTACTTGATTGATTTATTAAGGTTACTAATTAGTACGGAACTCCCCTCACCTGGTTGTCTAGGTCTTAAACAAAAAACCTGCAGTCACTCAGCCCACCATCGAATGAGTGTGACATCTCAGGCTCCGGTAGGGAGAGGAGTGTACCACTTGAAAGGGTTGTGAGATAATAGTTACCAGCAGGGAATTCGTGATAATAGTTTTAACCATGTTTTGAGGCTGTATAGTGTTTGTTTACGTTTCCTTTACAAACATTGGAGTGAAACAAGCTTATATTTTGGATTCTGATGGGGTACAACAGTTGAACTAAGCTCATGAGGCATTTATAAATTATCCTTTAAGAATCAATGGGCACATTTCATTAATTCAAAAGTCCAACGATGGATGAGGCAACTGTAGATTGCCCCTTTAAGTTAGGTTTTCCCAAACTCGGTCCTGCCCCCAATGCATGTTTTGTTTTTTTGCACTAGCACTACACAGCTGATTCAAATAACCAAAGCTTGATGACGAGTTGGTGATTTGAATCAGCTGTGTAGTGGTAGGGAAACTCTGCTTTAAGGGTTTATAAACTGACATTATGAAGATGATATAATACTGCCAGTATGTTTTAGTTTTCTCCCTGACATTCACCTTTCTGTCCCTACTCATTTATCAGCAACATGGACAAAAAAAGCAACATGGGACCGATTCTACACAGAAAACAAAAGCTAGACCTTTGAATGGTTCTTTGATTTTGACGCAATCCGGCACTTCATCCTGCCCATGCCACATTCCCAACTCGGATGCCTTACTTAGTGTCCTCGACATGGGCTGTGGTTCCTCTGGCCTAAGACCCTGCATACACAAAGACTCTCCCTGGCCAGTGCAGATGACCTGTGCTGACATCTCCCCTATTGCTGTGTGCCTAATGTAGGAACACAGAGCAAACAAAGCCATGCAAGCTCAGAATCCTTCCTCAAAGCTGGACTTGGTTCTGAGAGCCTGGACCTCATTCTAGTGCACCATAGATACCTTGCTACAGTCTAGGGAATGGGGAGCCAAGGTCAGCCAGGTGCTAAAGCAGTACCTGGAGGCATTGAGGAACTCTGGGTCTCACCTCTGGTTTTCAGACGATGACCCTGATGCCAGGATGTTGTGGTTGGAAAAAGAGGGCTGGGAGCCAGGGGTGATGGCTGCCAATGTGGGAGTGCAGGAGGAGGAGGAGCTAAGGGGAGTGACATATTACTGCTACCAGGTTAACCCGTCCTGTAGCACAGTAGCTAGTTGGTTGTTGAAGTCTGTCTGTTGTTCCATTGCAGTATAGTCAGTATAGTATAATAAGTAATTTCTTGATACAACTGACCGAGTCTCTTATCTGGACGTTTCTTTCTATGTCTACACAATATGAGGAGGTCTTGTGAAGTGCTAGCTGTCTACTATACTATAGAACTATTACTGTATTTATTTGTTTTGACCTTTATTTAACTAGGCAATTCAGTTAAGAACCAATTCTTATTTACAATGACGGTCTACCCCGGCCAAACCCTAACCCGGACTGTAGACTTGCCTTTGAAAAGAAATGATTCAGAAGGACAGTTCAATGCAAGAAATGAACGTTTGCGATGGTAATGTGTACATATAATGCTCAGTGTAACTGACTTGTAACATGGTCAGTAGTATATTATTTTTGTAACTTGTGTTTTACCTACACTAACACAGTCCTTTTTTATATTTATGAATTCATTTGAAAAAAAATGGCTTTTTATCTCAGGTTAAAAATAAGCAATAGTTGTGTGAAATTCTCATAAGAAAATGAAAGACAATGTCCTTTAGGAATATTTTGTAAAGTTTTTGAAAATGCTGTAGAAGTTGGCAGCCTCTTCAGTCTCATCCAGTAAAGCGCCCTGACAGAATTTAGGAGGGAAGAACTCCCGGGGGTCCAGGATCCCAACGACAATGTTGAAGAAGCTGTGAGTAAAAAAAATGAAAAGATTATATAATTATAACATAATGGATATCTGTAGATTTAACAACAGTCAAATCCATGCTTGAGGGGAGTTATGTGTTAATAATTCATAATGCTTTTATTATTATACAATTATGGATTCTATGTTTCCATAAGTATCACACAAGTGAAATTAAGACATTCTTTTGATTGCTTTCAGGAACACATAATGGACTGAGGAAGTTTCTCAGAACGAGGATATGGAACAAAGACCATGTATTGATGTGTTGATGTCAAATATGACACTACACACGTACAGTACCAGTCAGAAGTTTGGACACACCTACTCATTGAAGGGGTTTTCCTTCGTTTTACTACTTTCTACATTGCAGAATAATAATGAAGACATCAAAACTACAAAATAACACATATGGAATCATGTAGTAACCAAAAAAAGTGCTAAACAAATCAAGTTCCCACATATGCTGAACACTTGTTGGCTGCTTTTCCTTCACTCTGCGGTCCAACTCATCCCAAACCATCTCAATTGGGTTGAGGTCGGGTGATTGTGGAGGCCAAGTCATCTAATGCAGCACCATTACTCTCCTTGGTCAAATTCCCCTTACACAGCCTGGAGGTGTGTTATGGGTCATTGTCCTGTTGAAAACAAATGATAGTCCCACTAAGCGCAAACCTGATGGGATGGCGTATCGCTGCAGAATGCTGTGGTAGCCATGCTGGTTGAGTGTGCCTTTAATTCTAAATAAATCATACAGTGTCACCAGAATTGCACCCCACACCATCAGACCTCTTCCTCATTTACATTTACATTTAAGTCATTTAGCAGACGCTCTTATCCAGAGCGACTTACAAGTTGGTGCATTCACCTTATGACATCCAGTGGAACAGCCACTTTACAATAGTGCATCTAAATCTTAAAAGGGGGTGAGAAGGATTACTTATCCTATCCTAGGTATTCCTTAAATGCTCCATGCTTCACGGTGGAAATCACACATGTGGAGATCTTCCGTTCACCTACTCTGCATCTCACAAAGAGATGGCTGTTGGAACCAAAAATATCATATTTTGGGGCCTCCCGGGTGGCGCAGTTAAGGGCGCTGTACTGCAGCGACAGCTGTGCCACCAGAGACCGTGGGTTCGCGCCCAGGCTCTGTCGTAACCGGCTGCGACCGGGAAGTCCGTGAGGCGATGCACAATTGGCCTAGCGTCGTCCGGGTTAGGGAGTGTTTGGCCGGTAGGGAGGTCCTTGTCTCATCGCGCACCAGCGACTCCTGTGGCGGGCCAACCAAGGTTGCCAGGTGCACGATGTTTCCTCCGACACATTGGTGCGGCTGGCTTCCGGGTTGGATGCGTGCTGTGTTAAGAAGCAGTGCGGCTTGGTTGGGTTGTGTATTGGAGGACGCATGACTTTCAACCTTCGTATCTCCCGAGCCCGTACAGGAGTTGTAGCGACGAGACAAGATAATAGCTACTAAAACAATTGGATACCACGAAATTGGGGAGAAAAAGGGGTAAAATAAATAAATAATAAATCTCACATTTTGACTCAACAGACCAAAGGAGAGATTTCCATCAGTCTAATGTCCATTACTCGTGTTTCTTGGCCCATGCCAGTCTCTTCTTATTATTGTCCTTTAGTGTCCTTTAGTCGTGGTTTCTTAACAGCAATTCGACCATGAAAGCCTGATTCACGCTGTCTCTTCTGAACAGTTGATGTTAAGATATGTCTATTCCTTGAACTCTGTGAAGCATTTATTTGGACTGCAATTCCTGAGGCTGGTAACTCTAATGAACTTCTCTGCAACAGAGGTAACTCTGGGTCTTCGTTTCCTTTGGCGGTCCTCATGAGAGTCTGTTTCATCATAGCCCTTGATGGTTTTTGTGACTTCACTCCAAGAAACTTTCAAAGTTGTTGAAATTTTCCATATTGACTGACCTTCATGTCTTAAAGTAATGATGGCCTGTCATTTGTCTTTGCTTATTTGAGCTGTTCTTGTCATAATATGGACTTGGTCCTTTACCAAATAGGGCTATCTTCTTTATACCACCCTTACCTTGTCACAACACAACTTGTTGGCTCAAATGCATTAAGAAGGAAAGAAATTCCACAAATGTACTTTTAACAATGCACACCTGTTAAGTGAAATGCATTCCAGGTGACTACCTCATGAAGCTGGTTGAGAGAATGCCAAGATTGTGCAAAGCTGTCATCAAGGCAAAGGGTGGCTACTTTGAGGAATCTCAAATATAAAATATATTTTCATTTGTTTACCACTTTTTTGGTTACTACATGATTCCATATGTGTTATTTCATAGTTTTGATGTCTTCACTATTATTCTACAATGTAGAATTTAGTACAAATAAAGAAAAACCCTTGAATGAGTAGGTGTGTCCAAACCTTTGACTGGTACTATATACAAAAACTGTCATATTTAATTCACTGCCCAATAATAGACACACTAACCTTGAAAGCATCCAGCCGGTCTTGTCCGTGTAGTATGCAGAGCTGACAGGTATGCACCCAAACTCAGTGAAGGTACTCACCCACTTGTCTTTACCTGGTGATGAAATTGATCCACAGTCGGAAAGCCACAATCAGTGAGTAGAAATGTGATTTGAGAACAGAATCACAAATCTGAATTGCCATGCAACAACTGGTTGCTAAGGAATGTTTCTTGGTATTCCCTCGGAGAGAGGCCACAAATAAAAGGCAAGTATTTAACAAACCGCATGCCTTGTCCATTTCCTTACCACTTGGGGTTGCAACTTCTCCATACCAGGTGTTGACCAGCAGACCTTGTCCTGGACCAGAGGAGCTCCCTAAGATAACTTGGCCCAGCAGAGCAGCATCGTCAGGGATCTCCATAGGGTGGAAGTCCTCCCTTTTCAGCCTCTCCTTCTTACAGGTTTTGTTCCTGTGGTTAATCGTATACATGACACCCTGGAGGAAGGAAAAGCTGGTTTGTATGATGTTTGAATTGCAACATTTACCTGGAGCTAACTTTGCAAATAGCACTTCTGGGTGATATAAAAGTCATAATCAATCGAACAATAATATAATAATACTCTTAGCAGAAATGTTTATCTTTCATTTACAATCTGTAGATTTGATTTGATTTGATTTGGATCTCTTTTCGTCCCCATTTGGACTCATCTTCCAGGAGTCCTTAAACATTCAAATACAATTTATAATACGAACACATTTTCACATATAACACACTACTACAAACATACATGATATACTAACATACTGAATGACCCAATAAATACTCAATCTAAAAAATATAGTCTAACATTTCTATGTATTATATTTAAATGGTTTTTAAATAATGTTTAAATGTATATATTGAAAGGTTTCTGGTTTGCTCAGATAATTTATTCAATTTCTTTATTGCTCTAAATCTAAATGTTATTTTGCCTATTTCTCTTTTCTGTCTAGATAACGCATAAATGGTGGACAATCTATTCCTAGTATTTACGGAATGTCTGTCTCTTACCAAATGAATTCCGTTGTGAATAGAACTTGGCCGTTTTAAATGATGTATATTATGAAATAAAATAAGCATGTTTTTTTCAATTACCTTGTCGATTGATGACCAACCAAGAACACTGCGCATGACTGCAACAGAAGAACCATATCTCCACCTTAAAACAATCCTTGCTGCTTTATTCTGTGCATTCTGCAGCCTCCTAACTTCACTTGATGATGCATTTCCCCAGACCACAGAACAGTAGTTCACCTGATTCTCAATTAATGCTTGTGTTATTTGCTTAAGAATTTTCCCTGGTAAATATTTAGCTATCCTTCTGATTATGCATGCTGTTTTAATAATTATTTTACATAGATAATTATTTGAGACGACCATGAAGAGCAGTTGTCTAGCTGCACTCCCAATAGGTAGGTTTCTGCCACTTCTTCAATTTGAACTCCTCCCATACTTAATTGTATTCCATGCTGTTTTGGAAACGATGAGAATAGAACGATTCAGAACTTTTGTGAAACGTCACGGCACAGTTGAAAAATAAATGACAAATATAAATCAATACGGGATGTTCTTCAGCTATAGATGGGAGGGGTTGAAGTTAGCTGAAGTGTGGGACTAAAAACAAACAAAAAATAACTATTGTAAAATATACTGTGTCCTTAAAGTACAGTATGTATAAACTAGAAGTAGAAGCCTGAGTGTTGTTGTCCATTAGTTTACTCCAATTCGGGGAGGGGTGGTCGGGTTAGGTGAAAATAATAAAGGAAAATATATTAAATATATATTTTATATATATATATATATTTACTAAAGAAATATATAAGGGATTGAAAATGATGCAGACAATCACATTGATTGAAGCCACAATCTATCTGCAATATTTAAGCTACTCTACCCCCCAAAAAAAACCTAACAAAAACAAATTCTGCGAACCGCTACATTTGACAAAATTAAGACGTTTTAATATGAAAAGTCGTAAATTACAGCTCACTTTGAGCAAATTTTGGAATTTGCAATTAACTCGATTAAAAACATTATCGTTTGACAGCCCTAGCACGACTGGGATTTTTGTGTACCGGTATGTTGAATAAGTGGTTGTTATTGTGAATAAATGGTTATTGTTGTGAATAAGTGTTTGTTACCTCTCTGAAGAGCAGAAGGGCATCAATGCCGAAAGTCTTGTTCTCATAAGAGCCAACCTCCTTGAAGCGGATACGCTTGAGCATCGCATCATAGGTGTATTTTGCATTTGCATAAAACTTCTCATTTGCCTGAAAGGACAGGAGTGTGACAGGGATTATTATAGCAGAGTATAACATTATTATGGCTGAGTATATCATTATTATAGCAGAGTATATCATTATTATAGCAGATCATATCATTATTATATCAGAGTATATCATTATAGTATATTATATCATTATTATAGCAGAGTATATCATTATAGTATATTATATCATTATTATAGCAGATCATATAATTATTATAGCAGATTATATCATTATTATAGCAGAGTATATCATTATTATAGCAGATCATCATTATAGCAGATTATATCATTATTATAGCAGCGTAGCCTAGTGGTTAGAGCGTTGGACTAGTAACCGGAAGGTTGTGAGTTCAAACCCCCGAGCTGACAAGGTACAAATCTGTCGTTCTGCCCCTGAACAGGCACTGTTCCCAGGCCGTCATTGAAAATAAGAATATGTTCTTAACTGACTTGCCTGGTTAAATAAAGGTAAAATTAAATAGCAGATCATATCATTATTATAGCAGAGTATATCATTATTATAGCAGATCATATCATTATTATAGCAGAGTATATCATTATTATAGCAGAGTATATCATTATTATAGCAGATCATATCATTATTATAGCTGAGTATATCATTATTATAGCAGATTATATCATTATTATAGCAGATTATATCATTATTATAGCTGAGTATATCATTATTATAGCAGATTATATCATTATTATAGCAGAGTATATCATTATAGCAGATCATATCATTATTATAGCAGAGTATATCATTATTATAGCAGATCATATCATTATTATAGCAGATTATATAATCATTATAGCAGATCATATCATTATTATAGCAGATCATATCATTATTATAGCAGAGTATATCATTATTATAGCAGAGTATATCATCATTATAGCATATTATATCATTATTATAGCAGATCATATCATTATTATAGCAGATCATATCATTATTATAGCAGAGTATATCATTATTATAGCAGATCATATCATTATTATAGCAGATTATATAATCATTATAGCAGATCATATCATTATTATAGCAGATTATATCATTATTATAGCAGATTATATCATTATTATAGCAGAGTATATCATCATTATAGCTGAGTATATCATTATTATAGCAGAGTATATCATTATTATAGCATATTATATCATTATTATAGCATATTATATCATTATTATAGCATATTATATCATTATTATAGCATATTATATCATTATTATAGCAGATTATATCATTATTATAGCAGATTATATCATTATTATAGTATATTATATCATTATTATAGCATATTATATCATTATTATAGCATATTATATCATTATTATAGCATATTATATCATTATTATAGCAGATTATATCATTATTATAGCAGATTATATCATTATTATAGCATATTATATCATTATTATAGCAGATTATATCATTATTATAGCAGATTATCATCATTACAGCAGATCATATCATTATTATAGCATATTATATCATTATTATAGCAGAGTATATCATCATTATAGCTGGGTATATCATTATTATAGCAGAGTATATCATTATTATAGCATATTATATCATTATTATAGCAGATTATATCATTATTATAGCATATTCTATCATTATTATAGCAGATTATATCATCATTATAGCAGATCATATCATTATTATAGCATATTATATCATTATTATAGCAGAGTATATCATCATTATAGCTGGGTATATCATTATTATAGCAGAGTATATCATTATTATAGCATATTATATCATTATTATAGCAGAGTATATCATTATTATAGCAGAGTATATCATTATTATAGCATATTATATCATTATTATAGCAGAGTATATCATTATTATAGCAGAGTATATCATTATTATAGCAGATCATATCATTATTATAGCAGATCATATCATTATTATAGCAGAGTATATCATTATTATAGCATATTATATCATTATTATAGCAGAGTATATCATTATTATAGCAGAGTATATCATTATTATAGCAGATCATATCATTATTATAGCAGATCATATCATTATTATAGCAGAGTATATCATTATTATAGCAGAGTATATCATTATTATAGCAGAGTATATCATTATTATAGCAGATCATATCATTATTATAGCAGATCATATCATTATTATAGCAAATGATGTAATAATTTCCATATTAATACAGTATTTGCTTTCCTTTTTTATTTGCTTTGCTTTTTTTGTGACCAAATTAATATTTTTGATTTTGTAATTTTACAAGACAGGATATCAATATATATATATTTTATATTTACAGCCATATTTATATGTCAAAATATTCCTTCTGGTATTATCATCATGGGAACTCCATAGTCATGTATTCCCGCCTACTGTGGAGAGACAAAGCACAGACTTACCACAGAGAGGGCTCCGGTCAGAAGAGGGGGAGACCCTGAGAGAGGGAGGGGTGTTTTATAAGTGAATTATTTATCAATTTTCTTGTGTTAAATGCACAATTTAGCCATAGAAAGGGACCTATACACTATGAACATAGAAGAAAACATCTACCAACTTTTCCAGCTCTGCTCTGCCTACAGTACAAGTTGTGTACAGTACAGGTGTTAAATCAGGGTTATACTGTACTCAGTGGTTAATCTTTGACTGGAGGCATCCATTCATAACACTGCAGCTCTTAGGTTTACTATTAAATTTACAACACACTTGCTCTCTCTCACTCACACACACACACACACACACACACACACACACACACACACACACACACACACACACACACACACACACACACACACACACACACACACACACACACACACACACACACACACACACACACATACACACACTCTTTCTTTTACTTACTGCATGTATGAGGTGCCTGAGCCAGGCAGCCCACTACAAGGCACATCAACATCACGAAGGTCCTCATGCTTCCAAATGTTCCACACACTCACTCACACACACCAATAAGCAAACTGACTGCTGCAGGAGCGCTTAGTCACTTCCTTATAAACAGTACGAAACTGAGGCTCCAGATCCTAGGGCCAGCACTGGATTCAGGTTTTCCTTTTCACCAGAGAGGCCCAGAAACCCCTGTCCTATGAGACCAAAGAATAATATGTTTCCATAGGCCAGGCTAATGCTGCGTTCATAACCAAGTGGGAAGTGGGAATTTACCACATACAACTGAGAAAAATCCACTTCAATGGCCCTCCAACTGGTAATTACTAGTGGGAAACTAGTCTATCATC
Source organism: Oncorhynchus keta (assembly GCF_023373465.1). Lineage (NCBI taxonomy): Eukaryota > Metazoa > Chordata > Actinopteri > Salmoniformes > Salmonidae > Oncorhynchus > Oncorhynchus keta. The sequence goes on from NC_068433.1 coordinate 13,416,275, forward strand.
CTGAGCACCCACTTCTCCCACATGCTCCAATCTGATGTCACCTACTTAGGAAATTACCTCGATACCATCATTGTCTGCAATTAAATGCAACAACAAAGATGTATTCATAAAATAAATCTATGAATATGTTTTTTGGACACTAAAATTAGTTTACAAGCTGTACTTTTAGTTTCAGGTTTACACAGCTTGTGGAATCAGCGTTTCTCAACGAGTTCAAAAGCACGGTAACAAAAACCAAAAGCATGTTATTTACAACTTTACAACTGGTAAAGATGGCATTTTATATGGCTTTTATGGTGTGATAGGTACGTTTCTAGAAAAAAAGACCTTCCTATGAATACTTGTTTGTGTAACAGTTGGTCGGTGGCACCCATATTGAGGAGAACGGGCTCGTGGTAACGGGTGGAGTGGAATCAGTCAAACGCTATCAAACACATCAAACACATGGTTGGATGCCATTCCATTCGCTCCATTCCAGCCATTATTATGAGCCGTTCTCCCCTCAGCAGCCTCCACTTTGGACGTACTGTCAAGGCAGGTGCTATTGTACCTGTTTCCCTCCAAGCAAATGAGCTGGTGCCACAAACTAATAAAAACAATCATTTTGATTGTGTAAATAAACTTGATCGGTATCTCAAAGTCCCCCCAACTGTAAGTACTGTATTTCGGGGCTTGTTAACCATTGTTGAAGGAGGAAGCTAGTAAAGCATGTAATGGTCAGGAATAAAACAGGTCACGAGTGCTAATAGCAACATCTGTGACATCACGGTCATATGACCTCGAGAAGGTGGGCGAGTCACCTGATGCAAGGAACTGGACCATCTGAACTTATACCTCGTGAATATTATACAAGCCATCCTGGGTTGTATTCATTAGGGCACACAGCTGAAAGTGTTTTACAATGTTTATGCAACGGAAAACAAAATGAGCGTTTCTTATTGGACAAGTCTAAGTAGTCCCTCTCTGTTAGAGTCCGTTTTCTTCCATTTGGTGCCTATTGAATACAGCCATGGTGCACTAAGAGAGATGTTACAAGGTACCACTGAATTAACAAATAATTTGGAGACTCATTTGTTTGTTGTTAATGTCAGGCGCTAAACTGGTTTATCTAACCAGAGCATGGCACTACTTCCTTGTTTGGTTGAACCGTTCGAGCTACAATCCATCCAATGTTTGGTTTAGACAGCTGAAAGGAAACACAGTAACACAGTAGCAGTTTCTGTGATCTGATTGAATACAATATAAACTTCCACTGAAGAGTGTTAACATTACACACCCACCTTCCCTGCTATATGCCTCCTTCCTCAGCAGAAGACATGGGAAGCGTGCTGGGCTCATAACCCAGATGTCGATGAATCGAAACCATCAGTTGGATTCTAGCTATAAAGTGCAAACAGGGATGAAAAAAGCCTCTTTTCATGGGCAGGCCTCAGACCTTCCCATGCAGATTCTTTTTCACTACTTCTGACAGTTCATATAGTTATTTCCTGTTTAACAGTGCCCTATTGACCTAATGGATAAGGCTCTGGCCTCCTAAACCAGTGATGGAGACTCATCATCAGAGTCTCATCTGGGGTGGAGGAAAGCAGAGTTGCGCAGTGGAAGCGTGCTGGGCCCATGACGCAGAGGTCGATGGATCATCCTCTGCTAAGCAAGTTTTGCTTCAACTAGCCCATATAAACATCCATTGAAGCATTTCAACATTACACACCCACCTTCCCTGCTATATGCCTCAAAAGGCAAAATAAAACAGATCAATGTCAAATGAAATCAAACATGTAGACGCTGAGATTCCTAGTCTTTTTGTAGGCTACAACAGAGGACAGACCTTAGGTGATAAGCACCTAGATACATGAGAGTGGATTCAAGGGTCACAAAAACACTTACAGTACATTGAATTTGATTTGAAGATACAGTACAGGCTGAATTTCAACAGAATCTCAACAGTTTTCTGTGGTGAGGTCAGTAAAGGTTCAGACAATTCTCACTTCCAGAAATGGAATCACATGTCACTGAATGTGTTTCACTACACTGCTGTTTTCACCACAGGGTCAACCCTGCTGTACAGTCACCTGAGACATATGCTGACACACACAAACACACACACAAGCACGACACACACACACAAACACACACACAAGCACGACACACACACACAAACACACACACACACACACACACACACACACACACACACACACACACACACACACACACACACACACACACACACACACACACACACACACACACACACACACACACACACGCGCCTTGCACCTCCTGTCCATTTTAGCAGTGTTGTTGGTGAGCTTCACACAGTCGAACAGCATGAAGGGCTCCACTGTCACACAGTCCACCACCTCATCCCCTCCAAAATCTGAAACAACAACCACCAGCTGTCTAAGTTGGGGAAAGTTCACTTCTTCGAAATAATATTTGTTTCAATACGATCACGGTGAAGTTTGATTTTTTTTACTTCTAGTGTAAAGCACACTCACTTTGTCTGAAATAAAGATGAGCAATAATGACTCTATACTGTTATTGTAAATGAGAATATAATTTAACACTTCTACAAGAATGTGGATACTACCATGGTTATGGATAATTCCGAATGAATTGTGAACAATAATAAGTGAGAAAGTTACAGAGGGTCAAAATGATTCTCCCAAAACCATTACTGGTCATAGCGAGAGGTACAACATAATCTGAAACACAACCAAAACCTATTGCAACTGCATCCAACAAGTTTGCAGAGTCACAACTTTGACATAGTCATTGTGTGCTAGGAATATGGGACCAAATACTAAAAGTTAGATTACTTTTATAAGAATATTTAGGGGTGTCAATCATTTTGACCCCTACCTTTTGGAGAAAAAAGTATTACTTGTTAAACAAAATCTCTCCCTCTCAGCAATTGGTATTGATATAAAATAATATAATTTCATCCAAAATTATATACAGCATAAAATATAGCTTACTATTTTAATTATTTATTTTATACAGTCATTATTGTTCATCTTTACCAAGGGTGTCAATACTGTACATAAACATCTATTTGATTTGGTGAAGTCTGGCTTTGACACAATATTCATTTAAAAAGTCAATCAAATGATTCCTATTTTGAGTGGGAATAATTGTGTGTGTGGGTGGTGGTGACGTCTGGAAAAGAATAGCAATATTTCATTTTGAACTGTGTTATTAGCGTGGCCAGGCGGGTCATGTTTCGGAGGACGCATGACTCGACCTTCGCCTCGTAATTCGGGGATAAAATGGGTGAAAATATATTATTTCGCTTGTAGCCATACCACCCTGAACATTCCTGTTAACTGGAACTACAGGGGCCTAGCCGGAACCATGGAAAACAGCCCCAGACCATTATTCCTCCTCCACCAAACTTCACAGTTGGCATTATGCATTCAGACAGGTAGCATTCTCCTGGCATCCGCCAAACACAGATTTGTGTCGGACTGCCAGATGGTGAAGTGTGATTAATCATTCCAGACATCAAGTATCCACTGCTCCAGAGTCCAATGGCGGCAAGCATTACACCACTCCAGCCGATGCTTGCGCATGGTGATCTTAGGCTTGTGTGCGAGTGCTGGGCCATGGAAACCCATTTCATGAAACCCTTTGGCAAACAGTTCTTGTGCTGACGTTGCTTTCAGAGGCAGTCGGTAGTGAGTGTTGCAACCAAGGACAGACTATTTTTACCCGCTATGCGCTTCAGCACTCTGCGTTCCTGTTCTGTGAGCTTGTGTGGCCTAACACTTCGCGGCTGAGCCTATATTGCTCCTAGACATTTCCACTTCACAACAACAGTACTTTTGATTGGGGAAAACGCTAGCAGTGCAGTAATTTGACAAACTGACTTATTGGAAAGGTGGCATCCTATGACACCACTTCCTGTGTGGGTGGAGGAAGAGGAAGTGACCCGAGTGGAAGAGTTGAATCCTGTCTGCGCACTGAGGCTCTGGGACCATTTCTTTCCCCGTTCTTGCTTTTAGGCTCTGACCTATTGTCCAACCCATCGTCACTAAGCTTAAAGAGATTGTTTTGACTGTACAGATACTCCATGTTTTCCTTATGCTGAACACTGCTATCTTTGTTGCCACTATTGTCGAGGGGAGACCCAGTGCTGTTCACAGACAATTTTTCAAATAAAGACCCAATGCTGCTACCAAAGATTTTTATGACTATACCAAGATAGTCCACAGCCAGTCATTTCCAATGGGAACAAATGAGCTATAGTGGGCAGAACAAGCAAGGAGGGGGGCAGAGCTAAGCACAAGCTAGCGAGATCCTATTGACGCATTCTAGCATCATCTGCATATTTTACTCTGTGAAGTGTGCATGTGCAATAACTCAATTCTCCTTTGCACTCCTTCTAAAAAAATGCCATTTAAAAAAAACTTTTGCAAAGATTAAAGTTTACCTTAGTCCACTCTGTTCATAACATATTCTAATTTTGGAAACAGAAAACTGTATTGAGATCAAATGTTTCATTGATGAGAACATTTACAGAATGTCGGCCAAAATCCATCTTGTTCAATCTTTTCCCACTGCCCGCCAGTGGGCTTCCTCTCACTGCCCGCCAGTGGCAGTGCGGTCTCTCCTTCACTGCAGCTGAGGTGAGTAAGACATTTAAACGTGTTAACCCTCGCAAGGCTGCAGGCCCAGACGGCATCCCCAGCCGCGCCCTCAGAGCATGCGCAGACCAGCTGGCCAGTGTGTTTACGGACATATTCAATCAATCCCTATACCAGTCTGCTGTTCCCACATGCTTCAAGAGGGCCACCATTGTTCCTGTTCCCAAGAAAGCTAAGGTAACTGAGCTAAACGACTACCGCCCGTAGCACTCACTTCCGTCATCATGAAGTGCTTTGAGAGACTAGTCAAGGACCATATCACCTCCACCCTACCTGACACCCTAGACCCACTCCAATTTGCTTACCGCCCAAATAGGTCCACAGATGATGCAATCTCAACCACACTGCACACTGCTCTAACCCATCTGGACAAGAGGAATACCTCTGTGAGAATGCTGTTCATCGACTACAGCTCGGCATTCAACACCATAGTACCCTCCAAGCTCGTCATCAAGCTCGAGACCCTGGGTCTCGACCCCGCCCTGTGCAACTGGGTACTGGACTTCCTGACGGGCCGCCCCCAGGTGGTGAGGGTAGGTAACAACATCTCCTCCCCTCTGATCCTCAACACTGGGGCCCCACAAGGGTGCGTTCTGAGCCCTCTCCTGTACTCCCTGTTCACCCACGACTGCGTGGCCACGCACGCCTCCAACTCAATCATCAAGTTTGCGGACGACACAACAGTGGTAGGCTTGATTACCAACAACGACGAGACGGCCTACAGGGAGGAGGTGAGGGCCCTCAGAGTGTGGTGTCAGGAAAATAACCTCACACTCAACGTCAACAAAACTAAGGAGATGATTGTGGACTTCAGGAAACAGCAGAGGGAACACCCCCCTATCCACATCGATGGAACAGTAGTGGAGAGGGTAGCAAGTTTTAAGTTCCTCGGCATACACATCACAGACAAACTGAATTGGTCCACTCACACAGACAGCATCGTGAAGAAAGCGCAGCAGCGCCTCTTCAACCTCAGGAGGCTGAAGAATTTCGGCTTGTCACCAAAAGCACTCACAAACTTCTACAGATGCACAATCGAGAGCATCCTGGCGGGCTGTATCACCGCCTGGTACGGCAACTGCTCCGCCCTCAACCGTAAGGCTCTCCAGAGGGTAGTGAGGTCTGCACAACGCATCACCGGGGGCAAACTACCTGCCCTCCAGGACACCTACACCACCCGATGTTACAGGAAGGCCATAAAGATCACCAAGGACATAAACCACCCGAGCCACTGCCTGTTCACCCCGCTATCATCCAGAAGGCGAGGTCAGTACAGGTGCATCAAAGCTGGGACCGAGAGACTGAAAAACAGCTTCTATCTCAAGGCCATCAGACTGTTAAACAGCCACCACTAACATTGAGTGGCCGCTGCCAACACACTGACACTGACTCAACTCCAGCCACTTTAATAATGGGAATTGATGGGAATGATGTAAATATATCACTAGCCACTTTAAACAATGCTACCTTATATAATGTTACTTACCCTACATTATTCATCTCATATGCATACGTATATACTGTACTCTATATCATCGACTGCATCCTTATGTAATACATGTATCACTAGCCACTTTAACTATGCCACTTTGTTTACATACTCATCTTATATGTATATACTGTACTCGATACCATCTACTGTATCTTGCCTATGCTGCTCTGTACCATCACTCATTCATATATCCTTATGTACATATTCTTTATCCCCTTACACTGTGTATAAGACAGTAGTTTTGGAATTGTTAGTTAGATTACTTGTTGGTTATTACTGCATTGTCGGAACTAGAAGCACAAGCATTTCGCTACACTCGCATGAACATCTGCTAACCATGTGTATGTGACAAATACATTTGATTTGATTTGATTTGGCCTTCCTCTCCCTGCCCGCCAGTGGGCTTCCTCTCCCTGCCCGCCAGTGGGCTTCCTCTCCCTGCCCGCCAGTGGGCTTCCTCTCCCTGCCCGCCAGTGGGCTTCCTCTCCCTGCCCGCCAGTGGGCTTCCTCTCCCTGCCCGCCAGTGGGCTTCCTCTCCCTGCCCGCCAGTGGGCTTCCTCTCCCTGCCCGCCAGTGGGCTTCCTCTCCCTGCCCGCCAGTGGGCTTCCTCTCCCTGCCCGCCAGTGGGCTTCCTCTCCCTGCCCGCCAGTGGGCTTCCTCTCCCTGCCCGCCAGTGGGCTTCCTCTCCCTACCTATTTGGAAGTCAGTGGAGACACCAAGCGGATGCTTCACATTTAAACATCCAGTGAAATATCTGTCTCATTGTTCTATCTGTGCTTCTACTAAGTGATTCTGTAGCCATTTTGTTATAGCTATTGTTTGGTAGCTCTTCAATACTGCCCAGCCCTACACATTTCCTGTTCCTAAAGTAACATTGGAGGAAAACAAGAAGAGTTATTGGGTTCTTTGTCTCTGTGTAACTCTTCTTTATGTGTTACTTTTTGGGGCTTGGGGCCCCTCATGTTGCCTTTTTACACTGAGGCATAGTACTGCCTGAACCTCCCCATCACCTGGGAGAAACCATCTAGAGTGAACCGCACCACTCTTTCCTCCACAACGTATCTGTAGCTGTACGGGATGATACACCCCTTGTCTGGGTTCAGGAATGGTTTGACCCACAGTAGATTCTTTACCTGGGTTATCAGACTCTCTTGGCTTTCTGCATGGCAATAGGCATACCAATCTGGCTTGTTCCACTGTCTTCTGAGGGGTGCCCAGCTACTTGTGATTGACAGACAGGGAGTAGGCTGCCTTGAGGAAGGTTTGTAGCTCCTGTTTGCTATAGTGACCATGCCCTTGTCTGTTTTGGTGGGTTGGCCAAGTGTTTGTCTGCATTTTACCCATACAGGAGAGAGACAGGGATGAGAGAGAGAAAGACATAATAATGGCATAATATCAAGTAAAATGTTAACAGGCAGACGTGCTACAGTGCTCACCTTTAGCAGTAAGCTCCAGCCACTCTAGAATACTTATTTTCTTACTTATTCATCACAAGCGCCAAAAAACAACAACCACAAAACAGAGAGAGAGAGGACTCACCACATTGGTCAGCGCGTATAGCGAGCCATACTGGCTGTACATCACTGCCATATTGGCTGCCTCGGCTGCTTAGAGGAGACGATGGCCACTGTCACCAAGGAAACAGTGCTCCAGACATAAATACAGTACATACACTAAGGTCATACAGGGGTCAGAGATATTAGAAAAATATCATCAATATCATAATATCATAAATCATCAAATTTATGCTGATGTCAAAGTGTATCTTTAGGACACAAGTTATTGCATTGGTTAAGACTGAGTGCTCAACAAGTCAATGCCCGGACTGGTCTTAAACACAAGTCTAAATGTGGACCCAATGAGATGTCATCAGAGTCCAGCAACTGTGGGGCATATATTTTGGGGATTTGGGGTTTTGGGAACTCATATTTGAGGCATTTTCACATCTACATTTGCAGTCGGAAGTTTACATACACCTTAGACAAGTACATTTAAACTCAGTTTTTCACAATTCCTTACATTTAATCCTAGGAAAAATTCCATGTTTTAGGTCAATTAGGATCACCACTTTATTTTAAGAATGTGAAATGTCAGAAAAATAGGAGAAAATGATTTATTTAAGCTTTTATTTCTTTCATCAAATTCCCAGTGGATCAGAAGTTTACAAACACTCAATTAGCATTTGGTAGCCTTCCACAAGCTTCCCACAATAAGTTGGGTGAATTTTGGCCCATTCCTCTTGACAGAGCTGGTGTAACTGAGTCAGGTTTGTAGGCCTCCTTGCTCGCACACGCTTTTTCAGTTCTGCCCACAAATTTGCTATAGGATTGAGGTCAGGGCTTTGTGATGGCCACTCCAATACCTTGACTTTGTTGTCCTTAAGCCATTTTGCCACAACTTGGGAAGTATTTTTTTATTTCACCTTTATTTAACCAGGTCGGCTAGTTGAGAACAAGTTCTCATTTGCAACTGCGACCTGGCCAAGATAAAGCATAGCAGTGTGAACAGACAACACAGAGTTACACATGGAGTAAACAATTAACAAGTCAATAACACAGTAGAAAAAAAGGGGAGTCTATATACATTGTGTGCAAAAGGCATGAGGAGGTAGGCGAATAATTACAATTTTGCAGATTAACACTGGAGTGATAAATGATCAGATGGTCATGTATGGTCATATTGGTGTGCAAAAGAGCAGAAAAGTAAATAAATAAAAACTGCAGGGATGAGGTAGGTGAAAATGGGTGGGCTATTTACCAATAGACTATGTACAGCTGCAGCGATCGGTTAGCTGCTCAGATAACAGATGTTTGAAGTTGGTGAGGGAGATAAAAGTCTCCAACTTCAGTCACAGGCAGCAGAGTACTGGAACGAAAGGAGGCCAAATGAGGTGTTGGCTTTAGGGATGATCAGTGAGATACACCTGCTGGAGCGCGTGCTACGGATGGGTGTTGCCATCGTGACCAGTGAACTGAGATAAGGCGGAGCTTTACCTAGCATGGACTTGTAGATTACCTGGAGCCAGTGGGTCTGGCGATGAATATGTAGCGAGGGCCAGCCGACTAGAGCGTACAAGTCGCAGTGGTGGGTGGTATAAGGTGCTTTAGTGACAAAACGGATGGCACAGTGATAAACTGCATCCAGTTTGCTGAGTAGAGTGTTGGAAGCAATTTTGTAGATGACATCGCCAAAGTCGAGGATCGGTAGGATAGTCAGTTTTACTAGGGTAAGTTTGGCGGCGTGAGTGAAGGAGGCTTTGTTGCGGAATAGAAAGCTCTTGATTTTATTTTCGATTGGAGATGTTTGATATGAGTCCGGAAGGAGAGTTTACAGTATAGCCAGACACCTAGGTACTTATAGATGTCCACATATTCAAGGTCGGAACCATCCAGGGTGGTGATGCTGGTCAGGCGTGTGGGTGCAGGCAGTGAACGGTTGAAAAGCATGCATTTGGTTTTACTAGCGTTTAAGAGCAGTTGGAGGCCACGGAAGGAGTGTTGTATGGCATTGAAGCTCGTTTGGAGGTTAGATAGCACAGTGTCCAAGGACGGGCCGGAAGTATATAGAATGGTGTCGTCTGCGTAGAGGTGGATCAGGGAATCGCCCGAAGCAAGAGCAACATCATTGATATATACAGAGAAAAAAGTCAGTCCGAGAATTGAACCCTGTGGCACCCCCATAGAGACTGCCAGAGGACCGGACAGCATGCCCTCCGATTTGACACACTGAACTCTGTCTGCAAAGTAATTGGTGAACCAGGCAAGGCAGTCAGCCGAAAAACCGAGGCTACTGTGTCTGCCGATAAGAATATGGTGATTGACAGAGTTGAAAGCCTTGGCAAGGTCGATGAAGACGGCTGCACAGTACTGTCTTTTATCGATGGCGGTTATGATATTGTTTAGTACCTTGAGCGTGGCTGAGGTGCACCTGTGACCGGCTCGGAAACCAGATTGCACAGTGGAGAAGGTACGGTGGGATTCGAGATGGTCAGTGACCTGTTTGTTGACTTGGCTTTCGAAGACCTTAGATAGGCAGGGCAGGATGGATATAGGTCTGTAACAGTTTGGGTCCAGGGTGTCTCCCCCTTTGAAGAGGGGGATGACTGCGGCAGCTTTCCAATCCTTGGGGATCTCAGACGATATGAAAGAGAGGTTGAACAGGCTGGTAATAGGGGTTGCGACAATGGTGGCGGATAGTTTCAGAAATAGAGGGTCCAGATTGTCAAGCCCAGCTGATTTGTACGGGTCCAGGTTTTGCAGCTCTTTCAGAACATCTGCTATCTGGATTTGGGTAAAGGAGAACCTGGAGAGGCTTGGGCGAGTAGCTGCGGGGGGGCGGAGCTGTTGGCCGAGGTTGGAGTAGCCAGGCGGAAGGCATGGCCAGCCGTTGAGAAATGCTTGTTGAAGTTTTCGATAATCATGGATTTATCGGTGGTGACCGTGTTACCTTGCCTCAGTGCAGTGGGCAGCTGGGAGGAGGTTCTCTTGTTCTCCATGGACTTCACAGTGTCCCAGAACTTTTTGGAGTTAGAGCTACAGGATGCAAACTTCTGCCTGAAGAAGCTGGCCTTAGCTTTCCTGACTGACTGCGTGTATTGGTTCCTGACTTCCCTGAACAGTTGCATATCGCGGGGACTATTCGATGCTATTGCAGTCCGCCACAGGATGTTTTTGTGCTGTTCGAGGGCAGTCAGGTCTGGAGTGAACCAAGGGCTGTATCTGTTCTTAGTTCTGCATTTTTTGAACGGAGCATGCTTATCTAAAATGGTGAGGAAGTTACTTTTAAAGAATGACCAGGCATCCTCAACTGACGGGATGAGGTCAATGTCCTTCCAGGATAGCCGGGCCAGGTCGATTAGAAAGGCCTGCTCACAGAAGTGTTTTAGGGAGCGTTTGACAGTGATGAGGGGTGGTCGTTTGACTGCGGCTCCGTAGCGGATACAGGCAATGAGGCAGTGATCGCTGAGATCCTGGTTGAAGACAGCGGAGGTGTATTTGGAGGGCCAGTTGGTCAGGATGACGTCTATGAGGGTGCCCTTGTTTACAGAGTTAGGGTTGTACCTGGTGGGTTCCTTGATGATTTGTGTGAGATTGAGGGCATCTAGCTTAGATTGTAGGACTGCCGGGGTGTTAAGCATATCCCAGTTTAGGTCACCTAACAGAACGAACTCTGAAGCTAGATGGGGGGCGATCAATTCACAAATGGTGTCCAGGGCACAGCTGGGAGCTGAGGGGGGTCGGTAGCAGGCGGCAACAGTGAGAGACTTATTTCTGGAGAGAGTAATTTTCAAAATTAGTAGTTCGAACTGTTTGGGTATGGACCTGGAAAGTATGACATTACTTTGCAGGCCATCTCTGCAGTAGACTGCAACTCCTCCCCCTTTGGCAGTTCTATCTTGACGGAAGATGTTATAGTTGGGTATGGAAATCTCTGAATTTTTGGTGGCCTTCCTGAGCCAGGATTCAGACACGGCAAGGACATCAGGATTAGCAGAGTGTGCTAAAGCAGTGAGTAAAACAAACTTAGGGAGGAGGCTTCTGATGTTGACATGCATGAAACCAAGGCTTTTTCGATCACAGAAGTCAATAAATGAGGGTGCCTGGGGACATACAGGGCCTGGGTTTACCTCCACATCACCCGCGGAACAGAGAAGGAGTAGTATGAGGGTGCGGCTAAAGGCTATCAAAACTGGTCGCCTAGAGCGTTGGGGACAGAGAATAAGAGGAGCAGGTTTCTGGGCATGGTAGAATATATTCAGGGCATAATGCGCAGACAGGGGTATGGTGGGGTGCGGGTACAGCGGAGGTAAGCCCAGGCACTGGGCAATGATGAGAGAGGTTGTATCTCTGGACATGCTGGTTGTAATGGGTGAGGTCACTGCATGTGTGGGAGGTGGGACAAAGGAGCTATCAGGGGTATGAAGAGTGGAACTAGGGGCTCCATTGTAAACTAAAACAATGATAACTAACCTGAACAACAGTATACAAGGCATATTGACATTTGAGAGAGACATACAGCGATGCATACAGTAAGTAATCACAGGTGTTGAATTAGGAGAGCTAGCTAAAACAGTAGGTGAGACAACAACAGCTAATCAGCTAGCACAACAACAGCAGGTAAAATGGCGTTAACTAGGCAGAGGGAGGGTCGGATTAACTACACACAGAGCCTGAGTGCGGCTGGGGCCGACAGATAAAACATAAACAAGCAGAATGGAGTACCGTGATTAATGGACAGTCCAGCATGCATCAGCTATGTAGCCAAGTGATCAGTGTCCAGGGGGCAGCGGTGGATGGGGCAGGGAAGCTGGACTGGCGAGTGTTATCCAGGTTTTAAAAAAACTAACAATGACTAAATAGCTTGTAGCTAGGTAGCTGGTTAGCTTCTGGAGGTTCTTGAGTGTGTTCTAAAAATTAAAAATAATAGCGATTCCGTATCACATTGGGTGAGGCAGGTTACCGGAAGGTATAAACAAATTAAAAATAGAAAGAGATAGAAAGTAAATATGGGTCCAGTGAGTGTTTGGGACGCGGCGATTCAGACGGTTAGCAGGCCTGTGCTAACAAGCTAACAGTTAGTAGGCCGGGGCTAAACAAGGTAGCAGTTAGCGGACCGGGGCTAAACAAGCTAGCAGTTAGCAGGCCGAATTAGCAAGCAAGGAGATAGCAAGGGCTAGAGAGTTAGCCTTTGGGGGACGTCGCGATGGGGTGAGTCTGTTTATTCCTCTTCATGCGGTGACATCGATAGACCGGTCGTGGGTCCGGATATTGTAGCCCAGGAGTATGCTACGGTGGTAGCACAAGGGCTCTGGCCGGGCTAGCTTCAAGCTAAGTGGGTGGAAATGCTAGCCAGGAGTAATCATCCGGGGTTGCGGTTAGCTAGATAGCTAGTTGTGAAGATCCAGCTGAAGATGTTCCGTTTGCGGTGGGAATCCGGGGATAAAAAAATAAATAAATAGGTGCGTTATGCTCTGGTTAGAGTCGTGTTGTTCGAACTGGCGAGAGCTTTCTGAGCTAAAGGTTAGCTGATGACCGGTTAGCTGAAGACTGCTAGCAATGTTTTGCTGACTGATAGCTGGTAGTTAGCTGGCTAGCTTCAGTCGAGGGGTTCCGGATCCGAAGTAAATATAAATACTTTAGGAAAAATAGCTACATTGGGTGAGGCGGGTTGCAGGAGAGTATTTAGAAGTTGAGGTTTAGCAAAATGTTTTAAAAGAAATGCGAAGAAAAATATGTCAAAAAACGAGAAAAAAAACCCAGAAAAAACGATATATACAAAGGGACGCGATACGACAAGACGTCTTACTGCTACGCCATCTTGGATCCTAGGGGTTGGGGTCATTGTCCATTTGAAAGATCCATTTGCAACCAAGCTTTAACTTCCTGACTGATGTCTTGAGTTGTTGCGTCAATGTATCCACATCATTTTCCTACCTCATGATGCCATCTATTTTGTGATGTGCACCAGTCCCTACTGCAGCAAAGCACCCCCACAACATGATGCTGCCACCCACATGATTCACGGTTGGGATGGTATTCTTCGGCTTGCAAGCCTCCCCCTTTTTCCTCCAAACATACTGATGGTCGTTATGGCCAAACAGTTCTATTTTTGTTTCCTCAGACCAGAGGACATTTCTCCAAAAAGTATGATCTTTGTTCCCATGTGCAGTTGCAAACAGTAGTCTGGCTTTTTTATGGTGGTTTTGGAGCAGTGGCTTCTTCTTTGCTGAGCGCCCTTTCAGGTTATATCGATATAGGACTCGTTTTTACTGTGGATATAGATACTTTTGTACCTTTTTACACCAGAATCTTCACAAGGCCCTTTGCAGCTGTTCTGTGATCGATTTGTACTTTGTGCACCAAAGTACTCATCTCTAGGAGACAGAACGCGTCTCCTTCCTGAGCAGTATGACGGCTGCGTGGTCCCATGGTGTTTATACTTGCGTACTATTGTTTGTACAGATGAACGTGGTACTTTCAGGCGTTTGGAAATTGCTCCCAAGGATGAACCAGACTTGTGGAGGTCTACAATTTTTTTTCTGAGGTCTTGACTGATTTCTTTTGATTTTCCCATGATGTCAAGCAAAGAGGCACTGAGTTTGAAGGTAGGCCTTGAAATACATCCACAGGTACACCTCCAATTGACTCAATCATCAATTAGCCTATCAGGGTCACGAATATTACCGAAGGTGACTCCCCTTCTTGTTCGGGTTGCGCTCGGCGTCGCAGGTCTACTAGCTATCACCGATTCGTTGTTCTGTGTTCCTTTGGTTTTGTCTGATTGGTATCACCTGTTTCTTGTTTGGTTGTTAGGGTGGGGTTATATAAGCTTGTTCAGCCTGCTTCTGTTTCGTGCGGGCTTGTTCGTCTGTTCAGTGTTTGAATGTATTTTGTTTGCATTTTGGGTTTTGCGCTGTCCGTTTATATTTCTGTTAATTTGTTTTCCTACTTTTGTTCATGTTATATTTCCTGGACATTAAAGCGTGTTTTTTCCCACATCTTTTGCTCTCTGCGCCTGACTCCACACCTCTTCACTCATTTAGCGTAACAGAAGCCCGTACCACGATATGGAGTCAGCACCTCCCTACGGGACTCCCAATCACGGCCGGTTGTGATACAGCCTGGATTCAAACCAGGGTGCCTGTGGTGACGCCTCTAGCACTGAGATGCAGTGCCTTAGACCGCTGCGCCACTCGGGAGCCCTAAACATGTAGAAAGCCTATCTTTCACATAGTTCAGCTCTCACATTTAAGTGTAGGCAGTCGTCCTGTGTAAGTGACTGCGATGTGCTAATAGGAATCCACTGTTTCTGTCATACCCGTTTTTATTATCGTTGCTATTTTTTTATTCTGTCCAGTGGTGATTTTAGCATGTCAATCTTGGTGGGGCAAACTCCACAAAGCCACTACACAACACAACACTAAACAATACATTAATTGCACCATAACGGTGACAAACAGTGCCCACAAACTGTTAGGGCCTACATAAAGCTGTCCCTTTTCAGCACCATGGAGGGAATCCTTACCACCTCTACACCTGGCTATCAGCGGAGCCTTGTCTGGCAGAAAAATTGTTAATTCAGCCTCATTTACTGCCTTAAAAAAACATAGCTCATATGGCTGACTTGCTTAAACAAATGTGGTTTCTACTGGCAATTGAGACGTACAAACTATGGCATAAGGGAACGACGAGCGGATACGAGGCAATCCATCATTTCGCTTAAGACATTATAGAGTGAGCTAGGACAGGCATAGTCCATATAACTATTTGTTCAGCACTTTTGAAATGTACATCGACCAAATTTAAAACATGGATTGTTTTTACAGTATTCTCCCTGTACACCAGGTCAGAACAGTAGGATAAATGAAGGGGGCATATAAGCAGACAATGGTAGCTCTTACAATATTCAATGATTACATTTCTCTAAAACAGGCTATAGGCTACATGTGCATCACCAAGTCAGAAAAGTAGGCTAAGATATGAGGGGGAAAGGGACCAAATGATTAGGGTGAGGCACATGGGCTACTAACTGCTTACTACACAAAATACACTTTGTAATACTTTCTTAGCTACAGTATACATATCTCCCTTGCATATTACATCATTATGCAGCAGCATTCAGGGCTCCCAAGTGACGCAGCGGTCCAAGGCACTGCATCTCAGTGCAAAAGGCGTCACAGAAGACCTTGGTTTGATTCCAGGCGGTATCACAATTGGCCGTGTTTGGGAGTCCCATAGGGTGGACCTTGAGCCTTCTAGGATGGGCAATTCAAATGTAAATCTGTGGCAGCACCCAACGGGCTTGAATTAATTATATACAGTACCAGTTAAAAGTTTGGACACACCTACTCATTCCAGGATGCCCTGTCTCGCCGCTATAACCCCTATAACCCCACGGTACAGAACAAGACTCCTCGGCAAGCTCTGGCTGGTCTTCTCCAACCACTGCCTGTCCCTCACCATCCCTGGTCCCATATATCCCTGGATTTCGTCACGGGGTTCCTCCCGTCTGAGGGCAACACTGCCATCGTGACTGTGGTCGACCGGTTTTCCAAAGCCGCCCAATTCATTCCTCTCCCCAAACTACCCTCGGGCAAAGAGACGGCCCAGCTTATGGTGCAGCATGTCTTCCGGATCCACAGACTCCCGGTGGACATGGTCTCCGACCTGGGTCCGTAGTTCTCGTACCAGTTCTGGAAGGCGTTCAGCTCGCTCATTGGGTTGTCGGCCAGCCTGTCTTCCGTATCCAACCCCAGTCCAACAGCCAGTCGGAGCGAGCCAACCAAGATTTAGAGATGACACTTCACTGCCTAGTCTCCGCCAACCCTACCACCTGGAGTCAACTGTAGTCAGTACGGGTTGAGTATGACCGCAACACCCTTCATTGCTCTGCCACGAGTCTTTTGATCTTCGAGTGTTCCTTGGGATATCAGCCTATGCTCTTCCCTGAGCAAGAGGAGGAAGTCAGCAATCCCTCTGCCCAGATGTTCATCCTCTGCTGTCGCCATACTTGGAAAAGAGCCAGTGCTGCTCTGTTGAAGACCATTTCCAAGTATAGGTGACAAGCGGATCGCAACCGGACCCCTGCTCCACTCTATCGGCTCAGGCAGAGGGTGTGGCTCTCCACCCGGGACCTGCCCCTCCGGGTGGAGTCCCATAAACTTTCCCTCCATTTCATCGTTCCGTTCCCCATCTCTAGAGTCATTAGCCCCACTGCTGTTTGTCTTTTGCTACTCCGTACCCTCCGTATTCAACCGACTTTCCATGTGTCTAGGATTAAGCCTGTGTTTCACAGCCCTTTATCTTCTGTTTCCAGGCCCACCCCTCCTCCCTGTGTCATCGATGGCCATCTGGCGTACACGGTAAGCCGCCTCCTGAGTGTTCGACCACGGGGCAGGGGTTTCCAATACCTGGTTGACTGGGAGGGTTATAGCCTGGAGAGAGGTGCTGGGGACCCGCTAGAGACATCCTGGACCCAGCTCTTATTAACGACTTCCACCGCCGGCACCCTGGCCAACCAGGTATGCGCCCAGGTAGGAGGCCAGGTGGCGCCCCTAGAGAGGGGAGTACTGTCACACCCTGATCTGTTTCACCTGTCTTTGTGATTGTCTCCACCCCCCTCCAGGTGTCGCTCATCTTCCCCATTATCCTCTGTGTATTTATACCTGTGTTCTCTGTTTGTCTGTTGCCAGTTCGTCTTGTTTGCCAAGTCAACCAGCGTTTTTGTCTCAGCTCCTGCTTTTCCCAGTCTAATAATGTGCTGTATTGTAGATGTGTAGTGGTGTAATAATGTGTTGTATTGTAGATATGTAGTGCTATGTAAAAATGTGTTGTATTGTAGATGTGTAATGGTGTATTAATGTGCTGTATTGTAGATGTGTAGTGGTGTAATAATGTGTTGTTTTGTAGATATGTAGTGCTATGTAATAATGTGCTGTATTGTAGATATGTAGTGGTGTAATAATGTGGTGTATTGTAGATGTGTAGTGGTGTAATAATGTGGTGTATTGTAGATGTGTAGTGGTGTAATAATGTGAAGGTATGGTAGATGTGTAGTGATGTATTCATGTGTTGTATTGTAGATGTGTAGTGGTGTAATAATGTGTTGCATTGTAGATGTGAAGTGCTTTGTAATAATGTGTTGTATTGTAGATGTGTAATGGTGTATTAATGTGCTGTATTGTAGAGGTGTAGTGCTATGTAATAACGTGTTGTATTGTAGAGGTGTAGTGCTATGGAATAATGTGTTGTATTGTAGATGTGTAGTGCTATGTAATAATGTGTTGTATTGTAGATATGTAGTGCTATGGAATAATGTGTTGTATTGTAGATATGTAGTGCTATGTAATAATGTGTTGTATTGTAGATGTATAGTGCTGTATTCATGTGCTGTATTGTAGATGTGTAGTGCTATGTAATAACGTGTTGTATTGTAGAGGTGTAGTGCTATGTAATAATGTGTTGTATTGTAGATGTGAAGTGCTATGTAATAATGTGTTGTATTGTAGATATGTAGTGCTATGTAATAATGTGTTGTATTGTAGAGGTGTAGTGCTATGTAATAATGTGTTGTATTGTAGAGGTGTAGTGCTATGTAATAATGTGTTGTATTGTAGAGGTGTAGTGCTATGTAATAATGTGTTGTATTGTAGAGGTGTAGTGCTATGTAATAATGTGTTGTATTGTAGAGGTGTAGTGCTATGTAATAATGTGTTGTATTGTAGATGTGAAGTGCTATGTAATAATGTGTTGTATTGTAGATATGTAGTGCTATGTAATAATGTGTTGTATTGTAGATGTGTAGTGCTATGTAATAATGTGTTGTATTGTAGATATGTAGTGCTATGGAATAATGTGTTGTATTGTAGATATGTAGTGCTATGTAATAATGTGTTGTATTGTAGATATG
This sequence comes from Oncorhynchus keta, assembly GCF_023373465.1. NCBI lineage: Eukaryota > Metazoa > Chordata > Actinopteri > Salmoniformes > Salmonidae > Oncorhynchus > Oncorhynchus keta. The sequence goes on from NC_068433.1 coordinate 13,434,824, forward strand.
TAGTGCTATGTAATAATGTGTTGTATTGTAGATATGTAGTGCTATGTAATAATGTGTTGTATTGTAGATGTGTAGTGCTATGTAATAATGTGTTGTATTGTAGATATGTAGTGCTATGGAATAATGTGTTGTATTATAGATATGTAGTGGTGTAATAATGTGTTGTATTGTAGATATGTAGTGCTATGTAATAATGTGTTGTATTGTAGATATGTAGTGCTATGTAATAATGTGTTGTATTGTAGATGTATAGTGCTGTATTCATGTGCTGTATTGTAGATGTGTAGTGCTATGTAATAATGTGTTGTATTGTAGATGTGTAGTGCTATGTAATAATGTGTTGTATTGTAGATATGTAGTGCTATGTAATAATGTGTTGTATTGTAGATATGTAGTGCTATGTAATAATGTGTTGTATTGTAGATGTATAGTGCTGTATTCATGTGCTGTATTGTAGATGTGTAGTGCTATGTAATAACGTGTTGTATTGTAGAGGTGTAGTGCTATGTAATAATGTGTTGTATTGTAGATGTAGTGGTGTAATAATGTGTTGTATTGTAGAGGTGTAGTGCTATGTAATAATGTGTTGTATTGTAGATGTGTAGTGCTATGTAATAATGTGTTGTATTGTAGTGTAGTGCTATGTAATAATGTGTTGTATTGTAGATATGTAGTGCTATGTAATAATGTGTTGTATTGTAGATATGTAGTGCTATGTAATAATGTGTTGTATTGTAGATATGTAGTGCTATGTAATAATGTGTTGTATTGTAGATGTGTAGTGCTATGTAATAATGTGTTGTATTGTAGATATGTAGTGCTATGGAATAATGTGTTGTATTATAGATATGTAGTGGTGTAATAATGTGTTGTATTGTAGATATGTAGTGCTATGTAATAATGTGTTGTATTGTAGATATGTAGTGCTATGTAATAATGTGTTGTATTGTAGATGTATAGTGCTGTATTCATGTGCTGTATTGTAGATGTGTAGTGTGTAATAATGTGTTGTATTGTAGATGTGTAGTGCTATGTATTAATGTGTTGTATTTAGATATGTAGTGTATGTAATAATGTGTTGTATTGTAGATATGTAGTGCTATGTAATAATGTGTTGTATTGTAGATGTATAGTGCTGTATTCATGTGTTGTATTGTAGATGTGTAGTGCTATGTAATAATGTGTTGTATTGTAGATGTGTAGTGCTATGTAATAATGTGTTGTATTGTATATGTGTAGTGCTGTATTCATGTGCTGTATTGTAGATGTGTAGTGCTATGTAATAATGTGTTGTATTGTAGATATGTAGTGCTATGTAATAATGTGAAGGTATGGTAGATGTGTAGTGGTGTAATAATGTGTTGTATTGTAGATGTGTAGTGCTATGTAATAATGTGAAGGTATGGTAGATGTGTAGTGGTGTTAGAACGTGTTGTATTGTAGAGGTGTAGTGCTATGTAATAATGTGAAGGTATGGTAGATGTGTAGTGGTGTATTAATATGATGTATTGTAGATGTGAAGTGCTATGTATTAATGTGTTGTATTGTAGATTTGTAGTGGTATAATAATGTGTTGTATTGTATATGTGTAGTGCTGTATTCATGTGCTGTAATGTAGATGTGTAGTGGTGTAATAATGTGTTGTATTGTAGATATGTAGTGGTGTATTAATGTGATGTATTGTAGATGTGTAGTGGTGTAATAATGTGTTGTATTGTAGATGTGTAGTGGTGTAATAATGTGTTGTATTGTAGATGTGTAGTGGTTTAATAATGTGTTGTATTGTAGATGTGTAGTGGTGTAATAATGTGTTGTGTAATGTACTTTTTTATTTTACACTTACCATTTTGGGTGATGTAATTGCCTTAATTTTGTTTGGACCCCAGTAAGAGTAGCTGCTGCCTTGGCAGGAACGAACAGGGATCCATAATATACCCCAGGAAGAGTAGCTGCTGCCTTGGCAGGAACGAACAGGGATCCATAATAAACCCAGGAAGAGTAGCTGATGCCTTGGCAGGAACGAACAGGGATCCATAATATACCCCAGGAAGAGTAGCTGCTGCCTTGACAGGAACAAATAGGGATCCATAATAAACCCTAGGAAGAGTAGCCGCTGCCTTGGCAGGAACTAATGAGAATCCTTAATAAACCCCAGGAAGACCCCCCACCCCCTCTAGTCAAGTGACTGTCTGAGCTGCTCTGATCCACTGCCCCCCCCCCCACCCCCTCTACAGTCAAGTGACTGTCTGAGCTGCTCTGATCCACTACCCCCCCTCATCCCCTCTACAGTCAAGTAACTGTCTGAGCTGCTCTGACCCACTACCCCCCTCATCCCCTCTACAGTCAAGTAACTGTCTGAGCTGCTCTGACCCACTACCCCCCTCTACAGCCAAGTGACTGTCTGAGCTGCTCTGACCCACTCTCCAATCTCCATAGACAACCATGGGCAATAGAATGGCCTTACTGAAGAGCTCAGTGACTTTCAACGTGGCACCGTCATAGGATGCCACCTTGCCAACAAGTCAGTTCGTCAGGGACCACTGAGTGTTGAAGCGCGTAAAAATTGTCTGTCCTCAGCTACAACACTCACTACCTAGTTCCAAACTTCCTCTGGAAGCAAAGTCGGCACAAGAACTGTTCGTTGGGAGCTTCATGAAATAGTTTCCCATGGCTCAGCAGTCACACACAAGCCTAAGATCACCATGCGCAATGCCAAGCGTCGGCTGGAGTGGTGTAAAGCTCACCGCCATTGGACACTGGAGCAGGAGAAATGCGTTCTCTGGAGTGATGAATCACGCTTCACCATCTAGCAGTCTGAATCTGGATTTGGCGGATGCCAGCAAAACGCTACCTGCCCCAATGCTTGGTACTAACTGTAAAGTTTGGTGGAGGAGGAATAATGGTCTGGGGATGTTTTTCATGGTTCAGCCTTGGCCCTTTAGTTCCAGTGAAGGGAAATCTTAACGTTACAGCATACAGTGACATTCTAGACGATTCTGTGCTTCCAAATTTTTGGAAACAGTTTGGCGAAGGCCCTTTCCTATTTCAGCATGACAATGCTCCTGTGCATAAAGCCAGTGGTGTAAAGTACTTAAGTAACAACATAGTAAAATATAGAAAGTAAAAGTACTACTTGCAGTTGAAGTCGGAAGTTTACATACACTTAGGTTGGGTGTGAAAAACTCGTTTTTCAACCACTCCACAAATTTCTTGTTAACAAACTATAGTTTTGGCAGGTCGGTTAGGACATCTACTTTGTGCATGACAGATACATTTTCCAACAATTGTTTACAGACAGATTATTTCACTTATAATTCACACTGACACAATTAAAGTGGGTCAGAAGGTTTACATACACTAAGTTGACTGTGACTTTAAACAGCTTGGAAAATGTCAGAAAATGATGTCATGGCTTTAGAAGCTTCTGATAGGCTAATTGACATCATTTGAGTCAATTGGAGTTGTACCTGTGGATGTATTTCAAGGCCTACCTTCAAACTCAGTGCCTCTTTGCTTGACATCATGGGAAAATCTAAATAAATCAGCCAAGACCTGAGAACAAAAATTGTAGACCTCCATAAATCTGGTTCATTCTTGGGAGCAATTCCAAAAGCCTGACGCTACCACATAGCAATAGTACGCAAATATAAACACCACGGGACCACACAGCCATCATTCCGCTCAGGAAGGAGACGCGTTCTGTCTCCTAGCGATGAACGTACTTTGGTGCAAAATGTGCAAATCAATCCCATAACAGCAGAAAATGACCTTGTGAAGATGCTGAAGGAAACAGGTACATTAGTATCTATATCCACAGTAAAACGAGTCCTATATGGACATAACATGAAAGGCCGCTCAGCAAGGAAGAAGCCACCGCATCCATTCAGCCACAAGAGCATTAGTGAGGTCAGGCACTGATGTTGGGCATTCAGGCCTGTCTCGCAGTCGGCGTTCCAATTCATTCCAAAGGTGTTCGATGGGGTTGAGGTGAGAGCTTTGTGCAGGCCAGTCAAGTTCTTTCACACCAATCTCAACAAACCATTTCTTTATGGACCTTCCTTTATGCAGTGGTTGAAACAGTACCTTATGGTCATTTGAGTTGAAGTAAAGATTTGTTATAAAATTACTCAAGTAAAAGTGAAAGTCACCCAGTAAAATACTACTTGATTAAAAGTCTAAAAGTAGTTGGTTTTAAATATACGGAAGTCTCAAAAGTAAATGTAATTGCTAAAATATACTTCAGTTCAAAAGAAACAGCATGAATCATTTAAAATTCCTTATATTAAGCAAACCAGATGGCACACACACAAAAAAAAAAAACAATTACGGATAGCCAGGGGCTCACTACAACGCTCAGACATCATTTACAAATTAAGCATTTGTGTTTCATAAGTCTGCCTGACCAGAGGCAGTAGGGATGACTCTTGATTAGTGCGCGAGTTTAAATATTTTCCTGTCCTGCTAAGCATTTAAAATAAATGTAATGAGTACTTTTGGGTGTCAGGGAAAATGTATGGAGTAAAAAGTACATTATTTTCTTTAGGAATGTAGTGAAGTAAAAGTAAAAGTAGTCTAAAAATATAAATAGTAAAGTAGATACGCCAAAAAAGTACTTACAGTTTAAGTCGGAAGTTTACATACACCTTAGCCAAATACATTTAAACTCAGTTTTTCACAATTCCCAACATTCAAACGTAGTAAAAATTCCCTGTCGTAGGTCAGTTAGGATCACCACTTTATTTTAAGAATGTGAAATGTCAGAGTAATAGGACGTACTGACAAATTCTCTAAAATGACATTGGAGGCAGCTTATGGTAGAGAAATTAACATTAAATTCTCTGGCAACAGCTCCAGTGGACATTCCTGTAGTCAGCATGCCAATTGCATGCTCACTCAAAACCTGAGACATCTGTGACATTGTGTTGTGTGACAAAACTGCACATTTTAGAGTGGCCTTTTATTGTTCCCAGCACAAGGTGCACCTGTGTAAGGATCATTTTTTTATTTAAATCAGCTTCTTGATATGCCTCACCTGTCCATTGGATGGATTTTCTTGGAAAAGGGGACATGCTCACTAACAAGGATGTCAACAATGTATGCATAAAACTTAAGAAATACACCACATGACCAAAAGTATGTGGACACCTGCTCGTAAAACATCTCATTCTAAAATCATGGAAATTAATATGGAGTTTGTCCCCCCGTTGCTGCTGTAACAGACTCCACTCTTCTTTCCACGAAATGTTGGAACATTGCTGCAGGGACTTGCTTCCAGGCTGGTGTTAACCTGTCACCTGAGGGCAATGGGTTGATCTAGGTTTGAAATTGTGTTCAAAGACCATCGATAATGGACAAGGAATTCATCTTCGTTACAAAGTATTATGATGTATTAACCATGTGGCAAAATAGTATATTGTCTTTAATTGAGTAGGCAAATATACATTCATGTTTGGAGCTCATTCATTATTTCAATTGCCCTTCATACATGAAGGTTTCCTTTCAGCTACATATTATAAAATAATTTGAAGAAACACTGAAAACTGATATTAAAAGGCTACCTGGGCTGTAGAATGACCATAGATCTATTATGTGTAGGGAAAGGAGGCTGTAGTGTATTGGGTAGGCACCGGGGTTCGGCTCGGACTGCGCCTGGGTCACAGGGGTCATTAGAAGTACTTGATGGGGTCAAAGGTCAGGGTGAATCAGAAGTACTCGATGGGGTCGCTGTGGGCTTTGGACTCCTGCAGGCTGGTCAGCTCCAGTTTGCTTCCGGCGTGTGGCAGCATTTTATACACGCGCAGGTGGACATGGTCTTCACCACCAACATGAACCTGTAAGACACAAGAGAGATGAGGTCAGAGTCAGGCAGTTGGACACAGTGGTAAGAACAGAGAACAGGTCAAATCGGTCACACACACATTTGTAACAGTATAGATAGCAGATGTTATTACGAGTGTAGCGAAATGCTTGTGCTTCTAGTTCCGACAGTGCAGCAATATCTAACAATTCCACAACTACCTAAACACACACAAATCTAAGTGAAGGACTGGAATAAGAATATATACATATATGGATGAGGGTTAGAGGTCTCTAACAACTGACAAGTTACATCCATTCATGTTTCATGGAACATGTGAAATGGAATCCAGTATCAATGCACTGAAATGCAGTCGGTGTCCACTGGCCACTTGGCTTACAGTGTAACAATGTAGGTTACTGAAAGGGTACTGTCAAATAAACATCCCTCTTTAGTTACACATTACAGGGCCCTTTTTACTGGGTCATTATTCCTGTAATTAAAGTGTAACATGTATTGTAATGACCCATTACTACACTATTTACCCTGTACTAGGGTTACATAACCTTTATTTAACTAGGCAATTCAGTTCAAAACAAATTCTTATTTACAATGACGGTCTACACCGGCCAAACCCGGAAGACAATTGTGTGCCGCCCTATGGGACTCCCAATCACGGCCAGATGTGACACAGCCTGGATAGGGCTAAGAAGTGTGTACTGTAGGGCTGTACCTTAGGGCTGAGGTTAGGAAGAATGAGTAATTGCAATACTTGTTACACTGTAATTACATACCACAGTAATAAGGGGACAGTAATGTAAAGTATTACATAGCAAGAAATAATCTGAAACCTTGATGAAGAAGTTGGTCCCTGCCACCAACTGAGTCTTGTAAATTTTCGCTGTGAAAACGTCAAAATTCCTCCCCGTTTTCTGCTCTGCATGCGGCTTCATCTGTGGGCAAAAACATGTTTATCTTTTAGTAGCTACAATTTTAGTAGACTACATTTGGTGGCGAATGGGGAATGGCGTTCATTACTCGATCTACACAGACACTGACAGTCCCCTTTCCTCTCTCACCTCATTACAAATCTTCTGCACCTCCTCAGTGGCATCCTTTGGCCCAGTTGTTCCTCCACACAATGGCATCTTTACTGTAAGACTGACCGAACACCGTCACTGAAACTATCGCACGTTATACCAAATATCACATTCGCCCACTTTAACACCAAAGACAAAACAAGAAGTCACATGTTTCACCGGATATGAAATCTGAAGCATCCGGTTGAAATGTCCACTCCCCACCAAATAGAGAGAGGCTATTCGGACCATTGAGGTATACGGAGAACATACCGACAAACCTGGTGCTCAGATTGATTATTGGAGAGATTCTATGCTGCTAGCCTCATGTCATGAATATGTAGATCCACCTCGAGCGAACTGCGATATATATATATTTTTTTTTATCAAAGTTGCCGGGATGTCAGGTGTCCTACTTAAGCATTACGAAACGTTTATTCCCGACGCGTAACATATAAGACATACATTTTTTTGTTTACCAAATTCGACATTCATTGCCCTCTATACAAAACTCCTGGCTTGGTGGGCGAAATAACTGCCAAGCGACTGCTTCATAATTATACACCCGGTGAAATCGGTCTCATTGTCCTATCTGTGTGTATACCAACACAGTCTACCCGTAATATGTGCTACATGAACAAATAAGCACAATGTTTTTAGGTACTAATAGCACAAACTCAATAGCAGAGGCCTGATGCCACGCCCCTTCTTAATCTCTAAACGCGACGCGTCCTGAGTTTATGCTGTTTGTACACAGAAACAACTGTTTATTTGGGTGCAGATATCTATTTTACGGTGAGAACGCGAGGTAAATTATCGGACAAGAAAATACAAATAATCTAGTATTCACTGTATTTCGGTCGGCATAACTCTAAACTTAATTTATTTCAATCAGTTACGGATATTGGTTCATCTTGTAGACAGGAAGTGATATGTATTCGTAAAGCCAACAGTATCAAAGATGTTCTCACCTGTCTGTGACAGTATCTTGTATGCTAACGTTAGCAACCCTAGTGAACATTGGGCTTAGATAGCTGTTTGCCGTTAATTATGTAAAAGGTTTTCAATAATACCAAATCGTGGAAGCACATGGAAATACATTTATGTCATGACTTAAAGGAGTCACCTGGACAAAAAAAGGTCTAAGGCCTCACACTTTAAACAAACAACTAAATAGGTACATAACACTTAGCATGTCTTGAGGCCTTAGACCTTTTTTTGTCCAGGCCTTGGGTGAATTATGTTGCCTCTGCTGTACCTCTAGGCATTGGACAAGGGCAAGGCTCGTGGTAAGAGCAGCTGACTGTCTCTTTACAGCTCACACTCTCAGGTCAGTTCCGGTACCTATTTAGTTTGTGTTTGTTTACGCATGTAAAGTGTAACATTTTTTTTTCTAAATATATAACATATGCCAGTCCTGGCTGCCTCATGTTAATTGTATATTATTGTAATCAAAAGTCACAGCGGAGGACATGGACCTAACCAGAACAGGTGACCATATTGCAGCTAATGGCAGGGGTGAGTATCCCCCTAAATAGAGCTTTGCCCTGGGGCATCTGACCCTAAAACAGGGTTTCTCCACCACCACCCCCAGAAGTTTCACATTTTTGTTTTAACCCTAATGTAATGATGCCCACTTAGTTGGGAAGGAAGTTCAGGGAGTGAGTGTTTCAATAAATAAACACAAAACAAGAGCACACGGACTTAACACCGGAGCATAAACAATAACGCCTGGCGAAGGAACCAAAGGGAGTGACATATATAGGGAAGGTAATCAGAGAGGTGATGGAGTCCAGGTGAGTCTGATGATGTGCAGGTGTGCATAATGCTGTGCCTGGTGACCTAGAGGCCAGAGGGGGAGCACACGTGACACCTAAACAGCCACACCGGATTTAATTTGTCAAAGGCTTGATAATTAGTTGACTAATTGAACCATGTGTGTCAGTTAAGAGTTAAACAAAAAGTGAAACGTCTGGAGGGGCTGAGGAGAGGTTCGGGAAACCCTAAAGGAACCCCAAGGGAGATGCCGAGAGCGAAATCTCCCTTGGGGGATTTCTCAAGGCTAGGATCGTTACACTACTCCTTCAGTTCAGAAAACACATTCCTGTGCTTCTTTATCACAAATCCCTCACACCTCAACAGGACATGCTTTTGACCCTCAAAACACTATCCTTCTGCTCATCAAATCTAAGTTTATTTGTCACGTTCGCCGAATACAACAGGTGTCACCTTACAGTGAAATGCTTACTTACAGGCTCTAACCAATAGTGCAAAAAATTGTATTAGGTGAACAATAGGTAAGTAAGGAAATAAAAACAACAGTAAAAAGACAGTGAAAAACAGTAGCGAGGCTATAAAAGTAGTGAGGCTACATACAGACACTGGTTAGTCAGGCTGATTTGAGGTAGTATGTACATGTAGATATGGTTTAAAGTGACTATGCATATATGATGAACAGAGAGTAGCAGTAGTGTAAAAGAGGGGTTGGCGGGTGGTGGGACACTGCAGATCGCCCGGTTAGCCAATGTCGCGGAGCACTGGTTGGTCGGCCCAATTGAGGTAGTATGTACATGAATGTATAGTTAAAGTGACTATGTATATATGATAAACAGAGAGTAGCAGCTGCATAAGAGGGGTTGGGGGTGGGGGGCACACAATGCAAATAGTCCGGGTAGCCATTTGATTACCTGTTCTGGAGTCTTATGGTTTGGGGCTAAAAACTGTTGAGAAGCCTTTTTGTCCTCGATTGGCACTCCGGTACCGCTTGCCATGCGGTAGTAGAGAGAACAGTCTATGACTGGGGTGGCTGGGGTCTTTGACAATTTTTAGGGCCTTCCTCTGACACCGCCTGGTGTAGAGGTCCTGGAAGGCAGGCAGCTTAGCCCCAGTGATGTACTGGGCCGTACGCACTGCCCTCTGTAGTGCCTTGCGGTCTGAGGCCAAGCAATTGCCGTACCAGGCAGTGATACAACCAGTCAGGATGCTCTCGATGGTGCAGCTGTAGGAACCATGCCAAATCTTTTTAGTTTCCTGAGGGGGAATAGGTTTTGTCGTGCCCTCTTCTTGACTGTCTTGCTGTGTTTGGACCATTCTAGTTTGTTGGTGATGTGGATACCAAGGAACTTGAAGCTCTCAACCTGCTCCACTACAGCCCTGTCGATGAGAATGGGAGGGTGCTCGGTCCTCCTTTTCCTGTAGTCCACAATTATCTCCTTAGTCACGTTGAGGGATAGGTTGTTAAGGTTGTTAAGAGGGAGGTGTTTAGTCCCAGGATCCTGAGCTTAGTGATGAGCTTTGAGGGGACCTTGGTATTGAACGCTGAGCTGTAGTCAATGAATAGCATTCTCACATAAGTGTTCCTTTTGTCCAGGTTAAAAAGGGCAGTGTGGAGTGCAATAGAGATTGCATCATCTGTGGATCTGTTTGGGCGGTATGCAAATAGGAGTGGGTCTAGGGTTTCTGGGATAGTGGTGTTGATGTGAGCCATTACCAGTCTTTCAAAGCACTTCATGACTACAGATGCTCCTCTGTAGTCATTTAGGCAGGTTGCCTTTGTGTTCTTGGGCACAGGGACTATGGTGGTCTGCTTGAAACATGTTGGTATTACAGACTCAATCAGGGACATGTTGAAAATGTCAGTGAAGACACCTGCCAGTTGGTCAGCACATGCCTGGAGCACACGTCCTGGTAATCCGTCTGGCCCCGCAGCCTTGTGTATGTTGACCTGTTTAAAGGTCTTTCTCACGTCGTCTACGGAGAGCGTGATCACACAGTCATTCGGAAACAGCTGATGCTCTCATGTGTGCCTCAGTGTTGCTTGCCTCACAAGTGAGCATAGAAGTGATTTAGCTCATCTGGTAGGCTCGTGCCAATGGGCAGCTCGCGGCTGTGCTTCCCTTTGTAGTCTGATATAGTTTGCAAGCCCTGCCACATAAAACTAGCGTCGGAGCCGGTGTAGTATGATTCAATCTTAGTCCTGTATTGACGCTTTGCCTGTTTGATGGTTCGTCGCAGGGCATAGCAGGAATTCTTGTAATCTTCTGGGTTAGAGTCCCGCACCTTGAAAGCGACAGCTCTACCCTTTAGCTCAGTGCGAATATCGCCTGTAATCCATGGCTTCTGGTTGGGGTATGAACGTACAGTCACTGTGGGGATGACGTCCTCTATGCACTTATTGATAATGCCAGTGACTGATGGGGTGTACTCCTCAATGCCATCGGAAGAATCCAGGAACATGTTCCAGTCTGTGATAGCAAAACAGTCCTGTAGTTTAGCATCTGCTTCACCTGACCACTTTTTTGTAGACGGAGTGCTTCCTGCTTTAATTTTTGCATGTAAGTGGGAATCAGGAGGACAGAGATGTGGTCAGATTTACCAAATGGAGGATGGGGGAGAGCTTTGTACGCATCTTTGTGTGTGGAGTACAGGTGATCTATAATTTTTTTCCCTCTGGTTGCACATTTAACATGTTGATTGAACTGATTTAAGTTTCCCTGCATTGAAGTCTCTACTAGGAGTGCCGCCTCTGGGTGAGAGTAGAAAATGGTAGGTATTTACCTGATGTTGGGTTGAAGCCAGGTCGCTTGACCCTAAGGAAATCACACTACACACAACAACCCAGAGAGAGTAAGGAGCTCATCAAGGTTAACGTTGCACCTACTTGTCAGGCAGCATGACTACCTTGTTAGGACATTTCTAACTAGTACTAAATGCAGTAGTAATAAACTGACCAATTTTAGCTGGCTCACTGACTTCAATTTCAATTTGGGATGAAATACAAAGTGGTGCTATAAAACGTTATAATCCTCAGACCCACTGACTGTAACCTCAGCCTCTGTCCTGAAGGCATGAACTCTTAGGTTGCATGTTTTGAAAATAGATTTTAAAATGTTATATTACTTCCAAAATAAGAGGAACCACAGCTAATGTACATTTAAACCACATAGTTATGCACATGTAGTCTAACGACATATACAGTGGCTTGCAAAAGTATTCACCCCCCTTGGCATTTTTCCTATTTTGTTGCCTTACAACCTGGAATTAAAATTGATTTGTTTAGGGGGTTTGTATCATTTGATCTCGGATTAATGCCCTCCTTGCTTGGTCTGTGAGTTTTGGTGGGTGGCCCTCTCTTGGCAGGTTTGTTGTGGTGCCATATTCTTTCCATTTTTTTAATAATAGTGCTCCGTGGGATGTTCAAAGTTTCAGATATTTTTTTTATAACCTAACCCTGATCTGTACTTCCCCACTACTTTGTCCGTGACCTGTCTGGCATGCTCCTTGGTCTTCATGGTGCCGCTTGCTTAGTAGTGTTGCAGACTCTGGGGCCTTTCAGAACAGGTTTATATATACTGAGATTATGTGACACTTAGATTACACACAGGTGGACTTTATTTAATTAATTATGTGACATCTGAAGGTAATTGGTTGCACCAGATCTTATTTAGGGGCATCATAGCAAAGGGGGTGAACACATATGCACCACCACTTTTCCATGGAACATTTAAAAAATATATATTTTTTGAAACAAGTTACTTTTTTCATTTCACTTCATCAATTTGGACTATTTTGTGTCTGTCCATTACATGAAATCCAAATAAAAATCCATTTAAATTACAGGTTGTTATGCAACAAAATAGGAAAAATGCTATGTAACTCTGCAATGTTAGGTTGTATTGGAGAGAGTCTCAGTCTTAAATCATTTTCCACACACAGTCTGTGCCTGTACTTAGTTTTCATGCTAGTGAGGGCCGTGAATCCACTCTCACATAGGTACATGGTTGCAAAGAGCATCAGTGTCTTAACAGCACAATTTGCCAAGGCAGGATACTCTGAGCGCAGCCCAATTCAGAGATCTGACAGTGGCTTCTGATTAAATTACATTTTCACAGAACCGCTTGTTGCAATTTTGATGAGGCTCTCTTGTTCAGATATCGTGAAGTGGACTGGAGGCAGGGCATGAAAGGGATAACGAATTCAGTTGTTTGTGTCATCCTTTTCGTGAAAGTACCTGCATAATTGCGCACCCAACTCAATCCGGTGCTTAGCTATATCACATTTGACATTGTCCATAAGCTTGAGTTAATTTGCACACAAAAAAATCATACAATGATGGAAAGACCTGTGTGTTGTCCTTGTTAATGCAGACAGAGAAAAGCTCCAACGGTTAATGTGATTGGATGTTAATTATTTGACTAGACTACCTGTATTTGACATTGTGTTGTTATTTCGCTGAACACTACATGGTTTCATTTTTTTGGGGGCAGTGAAACGAGGCTACTCAGGCGAGAAAACAACCTCACCCAAATGTTTAGCCCTGTTGGAAAATATAAATGGACTGTTTGAAAATGTGAAGAATAAAAAAAAAAAATATATATATATATTTTTGTATTAAAAAAAAATGTCAATCACATTTTTATTGGCGTAACCAACCCCGACGGCATTGTGCGTACCCCAGTTTGAGAATACCTGCTCTATGCTACTTACCACACCTTGGTGGTTTGATTTGATGAATAATTTTGTGATATCATCTTGCAGTCTGACTATCTATGTAGTCGCTCTGGATAAGAGCGTCTGCTAAATGACTTAAATGTAATGTAATGTAGTGTTGAGAAGGGCTTCTACGATGGTGTCTTCCTGGAGAAAGACGATGACGTCATCCTTCGTCAAACATGTCCATACAAAGACCAATCATGTAATTATTCTTACAGTTTCAGTAGCTTTAATGTCACTCAGTTTAAAACTTTTTTCTTTCATTCCTCTCACCTGGTTGTCTAGGGCTACATTGAAAGGAAAAACCAGCAGACACTAGGCCCTCCATGGAATGAGTTTGACACCCCTAATATAGACTAACCTACCCGCAGAGCCTACTGCACTATATGCCTATATGCGAACTGTTGGCTAGAGCGCACGTGCCAAGACCAGAGGAGGCACATTTTCTCTTTAATGCAACAGTTTGTGAAAAAAACTATTTTCCCACTGGTGGGAAAATGCACATATTTTCTTTATGCAGATTTTTAGAATATTCACATGGAAATCTGTCAGCAATTGGATGGAAACCTAGCTACTGCTAAATGATATGAGTGGTGTAGGTAAGTGATGAAGTGAAAACCTATAGGAGGATAGCTCTCTACGAGGTGGGATGAGCATGAAATGACAGCAGGCTGTTCAACACTGAGCCATGCTGACTGACAGATGGCGTGGATTGGTACATGGCAATTCAGTTCCACATCATGTGTTATCACTTATTTAGCTAAATGATTATCCATAGTTGCCTCTTTTGATCCAGCCACAGCAGTCTGTAAATGGACTGTTACCTTGGAGACAACATTAAGATGCTAAAACTTTTACACTCCAATTGAACTCTGCCGGTGACATTTTCTCCCATCTTATTTCTCTCTCTCTCTCTCTCTCTCTCTCTCTCTCTCTCTCTCTCTCTCTCTCTCTCTCTCTCTCTCTCTCTCTCTCTCTCTCTCTCTCTCTCTCTCTCTCTCTCTCTCTCTCTCTCTCTCTCTCTCTCTCTCTCTCTCTCTCTCTCTCTCTCATGCCAGCCAGCCGTTCACCAACTAATTTTAGTTTTAGCCTTACACAACTCAGCACATATAGTATGTATTGCTCCACCTTCCTCAAACTCCAGTTCCATACATTTGTTTACCTTTTTTACCTATGTCTATGGATTCTACAGGGATTTTAAGTTGGGACTGTAACTCCATACTAAATGTAATTCCATCTCCTGTATAGTTCTGCCCTCTCTATAGATTATGCTGATGTCCCACCGTCAGAACCTGGAGCTCTTTACTGGTTCTGTGGGAGGTGACGTGGCCACAAATCAGTGCCTGGGACACCTTCCAACGCTACCACTGAACAACAGCCAAAGGGTGGTCAAGACATCTACTGCAACTTCATCTTTAGTGTGTCAGCTCTGCTGCAGCTGGGAGATAAAGGTATGGCACCACACTCCCAACAGTCACGTATGCTTAAACATACTTCATCTTTAGTGTGTCAGCTCTGCTGCAGCTGGGAGATAAAGGTATGGCACCACACTCCCAACAGTCACGTATGCTTAAACATACTTCATCTTTAGTGTGTCAGCTCTGCTGCACCTGGGAGATAAAGGTATGGCACCACACTCCCAACAGTCACGTATGCTTAAACATACTTCATCTTTAGTGTGTCAGCTCTGCTGCAGCTGGGAGATAAAGGTATGGCACCACACTCCCAACAGTCACGTATGCTTAAACATACTTCATCTTTAGTGTGTCAGCTCTGCTGCACCTGGGAGATAAAGGTATGGCACCACACTCCCAACAGTCACGTATGCATAAACATACTTCATCTTTAGTGTGTCAGCTCTGCTGCAGCTGGGAGATAAAGGTATGGCACCACACTCCCAACAGTCACGTATGCTTAAACATACTTCATTGTTCGTGTGTTTCTTAAAGTGGCAATCAGCAGTTGAAACTATAAAAAAGCGGTGTCCCCGCCTGCTTCAGTAAAAAGCTGAAGGATGGGGCTGAAAAATGTAGCCACTCTCAAATTCATAGAGCTGTGGATGCAAGGACTGACCATCACGCCTCCTCAAAGCCCATTGGAGGAGACGACCCAAGGTTCCTCGCCTCAGACCTCCTCCAATGGTTTTTTGAGAAGGATGCGAGTGGAGAGGATGTGAGGAGTTAAGCAGAGATGAATTGGGACAGAGTTCATGTCATTGTTTTAGGTGGAAACAGATGTTGAATGATACATTTATTCTGTTTGCACTTATCTTCTACTTGTGCTCTTTCCACAGATGGCTCTGGTTTGCAGATGACATCTGATCTGACTCCTTGCAAATTGACTCCTGTATTACTGACTATATTAAATAAAACTTCCAATGCCAAATTGAAATATTTGTTTGATTCTGTAATTGATAATCAATGGTACTTTCCAATCAGACAATTACAAAAATAAAGAAATAATGAATCTGTTTTCCTCAGTGCAATGTTTGGTGTTGTTTTCTCCTCAGTCCTCCTTTGAATGCTGTGTGTAGTGATTCAGTTCTAAACGACCATCATCGAGTTCATCAAATCAAATGTACATTGTCAAATCAAATTTGATTGGTCACATACACATGGTATAGCAGAAGTTAATGCGAGTGTTGCGAAATGCTTGTGCTTCTAGTTCCGACCATGCAGTAATATCTAACAAGTAATCTAACAATTTCACAACAACTACCTTATACACACAAGTGTAAAGGAATGAATAAGAATATGTACATATAAATATATGGATGAGCGATGGCCGAACGGCATAGGCAAGATGCAGTAGATGGTTTAGAGTACAGTATATGCATATGAGATAAGTAATGTATGGTATGTAAACATTATATAAAGTGTTGTTATTTAATTCCGTAAAACCTCCATCCGAGATTTCGGGAAAACCAGGGAATTAAAAAAAAAGTTTCAATAATTTTGCAAGGCTAGTCATGCACATATCCAGTTTTTTTTTGTTATTGCCGGTGGGGTGCTATGATGAGGCATCGCCAATAGGCGGGACTTTGAGACAGTGGATTGAGCTAAACCATTGCATTGTGAACCACATAGCAGACCACACGTCAGTTAGTACGGCTCTAGCGATCAACAGAAATGACGGTAGCCTAAACCGCAACAGGCATCTATTTGAACTTGGTTCAAAGTGCAGGCGGTAGTTCGTTGCACGGGTAGACATGTGCATTTGGGACCTGTAGCATCAACTCCAACGGATCGCCTTTCTGAAACTTATGACTTCATTTTTTGCATAATTTTTTGCGTCTTTTTCCAAGGACTTGCAAGTGCATGCATGGGCTTTATAGTTTGGTTTAGGGGCTACCAAAAAGGCTATATCCTAACAGTTAGATCATCAGAACAGCCAGCCTACATGGTCTGGTAATTTGTTTATGAAAGGTATCCTGGCACACAGTCTGACATTATTGACTGGGCAGACATTTCGTGTGATGGGACTCCAAACTCTGAAGGTAAGACATCTATCTATCTCTAGTCTACAGCAGAGTGCAGGGTTATACACCTGTGATGTAATGCGTGGTCCGTGTTATTTTATAACCTTTACACATGACTGATTTCTCGTAGTTTGGACGTCTCTTGGCATCATTTAACTCACTTTTCTCTTTATACCTCATAAGGCGAGCTCGTGGAGGGTTATTTGAAAAGAGGCAAGCTGTGACGCAAGTTATATTTGAATAGTGTTTTCTTTTCCAATGGCTCTTTCAATGATCCCCAAGTTGCGCAATGCTATTTGAGCAATAATTGGATATGATTTACGGGCAATCGCGCAAGAGAGGGTTAATCATGTAAACTCATGCAGTGGGTATGTACTGTGCTTCATACATCATAACCACACACATTGAAATCAAATCATCAGTGAGCAGTAGGCAGTGACGCCTTATTGCATTCTCTAGCAAACCGCACCTTTGTGGTTTTCACAGTAGCCGAGTACCAGGGTGAGAGTATTCTCACGCCTATTAGATAGGCTATATTTATGTATGAGACAGGCTATATTTGTGTATGAGACAGACAGGGTTATCATGTTAGGACTGCCACAGATATTGTTACCACAGCTGTTTAGTCTGGGCTGTCTAATCTACCCCCTGTTGTAATTAGTGAGGTACAATAGCAGCTATAGACCTCATTACATCATTGTTCAACACGGAGAAACTCATTGTATGGCTATTCATCTATACTGAACAAAAATATAAACGCAACAATTTCAAAGATTCTTCTGAGTTAGAGTTCATATAAGGAAATCAGTCAATTGAAATGAATTCATTAGGCCCTAATCTATTGATTTAACATACTGGGCGGTGGCGCATCCATGGGTGGCCCACCCACTTGGGAGCCAGGCCAACCCACTGGGGTGCCAGGCCCAGCCAATCAGAATGAGTTTTTCCCCCATTACACGATCTGGCAACAGCTCTGGTAGACGTTCCTGCAGTCAGCATGCCAAATGCACGCTTCCTCAACTTGGACATCTGTGGCATTGTGTTGTGTAACAAAACTGCACATTTCACAGTGGCCTTTTATTGGCCCCCAGCACAAGGTGTACCTGTGTAATCATCATACTGTTTAATTAGCATCTATGCAACACCTGTCAGGTGGATGGATTATCTTGACAAAGGATAAAATGCTCACGAATAGGGGTGTAAAAAATATTCTGTCACAAACCATGAGAAAAATATGCTTTTTGTGCGGTATGGAACAATTCTGGGATCTTTTATTTCAGCTCATGAACCACGGGACCAACACTTTACGTGTTCCGTTTATATTTTATCAGTGTATGATTGAATAGGGAGGTAAAACGAGGCATTGTTATGACCTGGTAATATATCTTGCTACACTAATATCACTCATAGTCCTACATCATATTCAAATCAAATTTAATTGGTCACATACAGATGTTAATGCAAGTGTAGCAAAATGCTTGTGCTTCTAGTTCCGACCGTGCAGTAATATCTAACAAGTAATCTAACAATTTCACAACAACTACCTTATACACACAAGTGTAAAGGAATGAATAAGAATATGTACATAAAAATATATGGATGAGCGATGGCCGAACGGCATAGGCAAGATGCAGTAGATGGTATAGGGTACAGTATATACATTAGAGATAAGTAATGTAGGGTATGTAAACATTATATAAAGTGGCATTGTTTAAAGTGACTAGTGATACATTTATTACATCCAATTTTTAATTATTGAAGTGGCTAGAGATTTGAGTCAGTATGTTGGCAGCAGCCACTCAATGTTAGTGATTGCTGTTTAACAGTCTGATGGCCTTGAGAATGAAGCTGTTTTTCAGTCTCTCGGTCCCAGCTTTGATGCCCCTGTACTGACCTCGCCTTCTGGATGATAGCTGGGTGAACAGGCAGTGGCTCGGGTAGTTGTTGTCCTTGAGGATCTTTTTGGCCTTCTTGTGACATCGGGTGGTGTAGGTGTCCTGGAGGGCATGTAGTTTGCCCCCGGTGTTGCGTTGTGCAGACCTCACTACCTTCTGGAGAGCCTTACGGGTGTGGGCGGAGCAGTTGCCGTACCAGGTAGTGATACAGCCCGACAGGATGCATCTGTAAAAGTTTGTGAGTGCTTTTGGTGACAAGCCAAATTTCTTCAGCCTCCTGAGGTTGAATAGGCGCTGCTGCGCCGCCTTCACCACGCTGTCTGTGTGAGTGGACCAATTCAGTTTGTCCGTGATGTGTACACCGATGAACTTAAAACTTTCCACCTTCTCCACTACTGTGCCATCGATGTGGATAGGGGGGTGCTCCCTCTGCTGTTTCCTGAAGTCCACGATCATCTCCTTTGTTTTGTTGATGTTGAGTGTGAGGTTATTTTCCTGACACCACACTCTGAGGGCACTCACCTCCTAACTGTAGGCCGTCTCGTCGTTGTTGGTAATCAAGCCGAACTACTGTAGTCTCGTCTGCAAACTTGATGATTGAGTTGGAGGCGTGCATGGCCACGCAGTCATGGGTGAACAGGGAGCACAGGAGGGTGCTGAGAATACACCCTTGTGGGCCCCAGTGTTGAGGATCAGCGGGGTGGAGATGTTGTTTCCTACCCTCACCACTTGGGGGCTGTCCGTCAAAGTCCAGGATGCAGTTGTACAGGGCGGGGTCTCGACCCAGGGTACAGGGTATAAGGGCAATAATAGCTACACAGCACACGTGCAATAACTATTAGGTCTGTTATTTATAAGCGGTTTTGAGTGCTGCTACCCACCACTGATTACAGCATATAAATCCCTATACACAGTGATATGAATCAGCTATGAGCATTGGTTTACATTCCAGTCTGTGCACCATGCTATGTGTGGCTCCACAGGTCAAACCCAGGCTTACTTTGTTTGGGTATCGATCCACCGGCCTCATTAGTGGGTTTTGACCAGAGCGACGCCCCATCTTGACAAGGCTTCGCTCCAACGCTTAACTCTTCCGCGTCTCCAACGCTGCGCTTGAAATATGCATAAAGGTCAACCTTTTCTACCGCTCCGCTAGTAGGGTCCTCGCCGCTCACCTTCCCACAATCCTCTGCACATTTTCTCTGTGTGCCCTTGTTGAAAATTAATGGGGGTGGAACTTCTCCTGAATTCACTGTTGGAGAAAACCCTGCATTACTCTGTGTGTGGGAGCTCAGACAGGGGCGTGGGCGGCCTGACTCCACCGGCTCTGTCAGGCGCTTTCCTCCAACCGCCCACGGAGCAGCGGGGATTAGGACAGGGCCTGGTGTTCTGGATGTTTTTTTGTTCTGCAGCCTCACTGATTTGACCCACTAGGATGTTTTCTGTCAGACTTAAAGCTGCAATATGTAACTTTTTGGGCAACCCGTCCAAATCCACATAAAAATGTGAGTTATAGATCTGTCATTCTCATTGAAAGCAAGTCTAAGAAGCGGTAGATCTGTTCTATGTGCACAATTTCTATGCTTCCTGTTTTCTATGCTTAAGTTTCATGTTGGCTTCTTTTACTTTTGGTTTTGTACACCAGTTTCAAAATGGTGAAAATACAATACTTTTGGTTATGGAAAATATATTTCACAGAGGTTAGATGGTACAATGATTATCTACACTATATTTGCTTGTTTTGTCACATTAACTGAAATTCGGCGAACTATTAGAGTTGTAACAACCAAAGCCTTTAAGACTTTGACTTGTAAGTCTGTCTGTCTGGGGGTTTTCAATAAAGCCGCTGACAAAGAACATTACAGTGTGATGATGATATATATACACTATATGGCTAAACGTATGTGGACACCTGCTTGTCGAACATCTCATTCCAAAATCATGGGCATTAATATGGAGTTCATTCCCCCATTGCTGCTATAACAGCCCCCACTCTTCTTGGAATGCTATCTACTAGATGTTGGAAAATTGCTGCAGGGACTTGCTTCCATTTAGCCAAAAGAGCATTATTGAGGTTGGCCACTGATGTTGGGTGAATAGGCCTGGCTTGCTGGCGGCGTTCCAATTAATCTCAAAGGTGTTCGATGGGGTTGAGGTCAGGGCTCTGCAGGCCAGTCAAGTTCTTCCACAATGATCTCGACGAGTGGTGGAAAAAGTAACCAATTGTCATACTTGAGTAAATGTATAGATACCTTAATAGAAAGTTACTGTAGTAAAAGTGAAAGTTATTAAAATACTACTTGAGTAAGTCAAAGTATTTGGTTTTAAATATACTTAAAAAGTAAAAGTATACATTTATATTAATCAAATCAAAATGTATTTGTCACATGCACTGACTAAAACAGGTGCATACCTTACTGTGTAATGCTTACTTACAAACCCTTAACCAACAATGCAGTTTTAAGAAAAGTAAATTTAAGAAAATATTGACTAAATAAACTAAAGTAACACAATACAATAACGAGGCAACAGTATATACAGGGGATACAGGTACCGAGTCAATGTCTTGGGGAACAGGTTAGTCGAGGTAATTGAGGTATAATGTACATGTTGTTCGGGGTAAAGGGGCACACTGTTTTTAAAATGTATAGATAGCCAGGGGCACACTCCAACACTCAGACATTATTTACAAAAGATGCATTTGGGTTTAATGAGTTCACCAGAGGCAGTAGGGATGACCATGTGTTCTCTTGATAAGTGCATGAATTTGACAATTTTCCTGTCCTGCTAAGTATTCAAAATGTATAGGTACTTTTGGTTGTCAGGGACAATGTATGGAGTAAAAAGTACAATATTTTCTTTAGGAACGTAGTGAAGTAAAAGTTGTCAAAAATATAAATAGTAAAGTACAGATACACCAAACAACTACTTAAGTAGTACATTAAAGTATTTTTACTTCAGTACTTTACACCACTGATCTCAACAAACCATTTATGTATAGACCAAACTTTACATTTGGCACTATGCAATCGGGCAGTTAGCATTCTCCTGGCATCCGTCAAACCAAGATTAGTCCCTCGGACTGCCAGATGGTGAAGCGAGATTTGTCACTCCAGAGAACACATTTCCATTGCTCCAGAGTCCAATGGCGGCGAGCTTTACACTACTCCAACCGACGCTTGGCATTGCGCATGGTGATCTTAGGCTTATGTGCCACGTTGAAAGTCACTGAGCTCTTCAGTACGGGCCATTCTACTGCCAATGTTTGTCAATGGAGATTGCATGGCTGTGTGCTCGATCTTTATTCACCTGTCAGCAACGTGTGTGGCTGCAATAGCCGGATCCACTAATTTTAAGGGGTGTCCACATACCATGTCGTGTATATGTACAGGTGTTCTAAAGTCAAACCTCATCAGCTTGTTCTGGTGAGATTCTGTTCAAGTTGCATGACGAGCTGAGTGAGTATGTTGTTGATTAGCTGCTGCAATTATTTTAATATTGGGTAACATGCTTACTCTGCTCTTTTTGCGAATCAGTTTCTGATTGAGAGAATTGCGCCATGTAAAATGTTTTTATCCATCCACTGTCCTTGCTCCCTTTAGCAACCACACATAGTATGCAACGCTTTCAATACAAAATCCCTTTGCAAAATCAAATCAGACAATTGGTGAAAGAGCATTAGCTCAGGAGTTAACGCAAGTCTTCAGATCTCAGGCAAGGTAACTCATTGACTCATTCACTAATTGGCTACCATGTAACTATTCCCCAGGTCGTTGCTGTAAATGAGAATGTCTTCTCAGTCAATTTACCTGAACAAATAAAATAAGTGTTAAATAAATCCATAAAAGCACCTCCATTACATGTGGCGTGATAGAACCTACAACAAGTCATTTGCTTGGTTGTCCACACCTCAGCAGCAGGAACAAAAGGAATTCAGCAAGGGTGGGTGTGATGTGCAGTTAGAAAATAGATCTCTCCCCGTATTCACAGTAACTCACCTCCTCTCTCCCATTTCTGCAGGCACATTGCCTCTCCCAAAGCCTTCTGTATACACGCTTAACATTTTGCTTGTCTCCAGAGGCTCCTAGAGCAGCCAGCGAGCGACCTCTGACTTGCGTCAAGCCGCCATGCCCCAGTGCCTTGTTAGGCAAACTGGCCTTAATTTGATTCTTTGTAAAGGGCTAATTTATGCCAAAGGACTGAGATCTGGTTAGAGGAGGGATAGAGAGGGGTGAGGGAGAAGGAAAGTGGTGGTGGTGGTGGGGGGGGTGGTAGAGAAGGAAAGAGAGGGATTTTAGGACTGGGGGAGAGTGAGAAAGAGAAGGATGGAGGAAGGAAGTACAGAAGCTGATCAGTAGAAAGACAGAAGAAGCAAAATCAATCTCAGGAGAGCAAAATAAACCAACAAAGAAAGTAATTACAGGGAAGCAGCTAACCAGAGGCATGCAGTCGCATCACTGGGGTATGCTTCACTGCCTCCTCTCCTACTCTCTCCCTCCTCTCCCTCTCTCTCTTCCACGCTCTTTCGCTTTTTTGTTCTTTCTTTCCCTTCCTGTTTCTGTCTCCCCCCCACACACATTCCTGAGAGGACCTGGGCAATTTCATCCTGTCAGTGCTCCTTTCACCTTAAAGGGCAAAGATGGAACGCCTGGGAGAGAGTGACACTCGTAACAGCTAAAGGTCAGGCTGTCCATAATTAAAGCAGCCAGGTGATACATAGTCAATGAGGTGGCTGGGAGAACAAATGGAACGACAATGGGTGACCACACAGGAGTATCTGCCCTGTTGAGTAGTAAAAGCAGAGTATTGATGCTTATTCTGACTAGAGTGCACTGTCTACATCCAGTATCTGTAACAGGTGTAAGAGTATACATTTCACTTGTTTAAATGAATTTACCATACTCCTGCAATAGAGCGTGTGTTCGTACATTTCATTATTCCTGTTGTGACCTCAGTTTATGTCTGTGTCCACAAAAATACACACAGAGACCCTTCTATTGCTCAGAGTTTATCTAATAGCTAGATACAAATGTAGACTTTTCAGAGTTATCTTCATTCCTATCATGCCCCAAGTCCCCATCTTACACACAGCCATAGCAGAGATGGAAGAGCAAGTAAGACACCCTACTCTGAGTTTTTTTTGTTGGTTCAATGAAAGTCAATGAACTAAGTAGACCAGACCCAGCTGCTATTGCATTGGTGTCTATGGGAGACCCATCCCATTAAGTAGAACGGAACTGACAATTATTTTCAATGGTAAACAGCCGGAGTGAACTATCTTCATTTATCCACCATCTTTGGCCCTAGTACTAACACAGTAAGTGGTGGTTTTCCTCTCGGTTTTGGGGGATGTGTCATAGAGATAGATTGAGGACTCTAGATGGATATAACATGGAGATTGATGAGCATGGACATTATTGAGTCCTCTATCTATCTCTATGGGTAATTCATTCACTCTTTACATAATTCATTGGCTGCTTGGTTGATATGAAACCGTTATTACTTACTGTGAATCAAATAAAATGTTATTAGTCACATGCGCCGAATACAACAGGTATAGATAGACCTTACAGTGAAATACTTACTTAAAAGCCCCTAACCAACAATGCAGTTAAAAAATACGGATAAGAATAAGAGATAAAAGTAACAAGTAATTAAAGAGCAGCAGTAAAATAACAATAGCGAGACTATATACAGGGGGGTACTGATACAGTCAATGTTCGGGGGCACCGGTTAGTTTAGGTAGTATGTACATGTAGGTAGAGTTATTAAAATGACTATGCATAGGTAACAACAGAGAGGAGCAGTGGTTTAAAGTGGGGGCGATGGGGGGCACTGCAAATAGTCTGGGTGGCCTTTGACAAGAGGTTCAGGAGTCTTATGGCTAGACTTGGTGGTCCTGGACCACTTGCCGTGTGGTAGCAGAGAGAACAGTCTATGACTAGAATGGCTGGAGTCTTTTACAATTTTTAGGGCCTTCTTCTGACACTGCCTTGTATAGAGGTCCTGGATGGCAGGAATCTTGGCCCCAGTGATGTACTGGGCCGTACGCACTACCCTCTGTTGTGCTTTGTGGTCGGAGCCTGAGCAGTTGTCATACCAGGCAGTGATACAACCATGCTCTCGATGGTGCAGCTGTAGAACCTTTTGAGGATCTCAGGATCCATGCCAAATCTTTTCAGTCTCCTTAGGGGGAATAGGTTTTGTTTTGCCCTCTTAATTACCGTCTTGGTGTGCTTGGACCATGTTAGTTTGTTGGTGATGTGGACACCAAGAAACTCTCAACCTGCTCCACTGCAGCCCCGTCGATGAGAATTGGGGTGTGCTCGGTCTTCTTTTTCCTGTAGTTCACAATCATCTCCTCTGTCTTGATTACGTTGAGAGAGAGGTTGTTGTCCTGGCACCACACGGCCAGGTCTCTGACCTCCTCCCTCAAGACCGTCGTTGATCAGGCCTACCACTGTTGTGTCATTAGCAAATGTAATGATTGTGTTGGAGTCGTGCCTGGCCTGTCAGTCATGAGTGAACAGTGAGTACAGGAGGGGACTGAGCAGCACCCCTAAGGTGCCCCTGTGTTGAGGATCAGCATGTTGGATAAAATAAATAAATAATGAAACATTTTCAATTTGGTTTAAAAATGCAAAAACAAAGTGTTGGAGAAGAAAGTAATATGTGCCATGTAAAATATGTGCCATGTAAAAAAGCGAACGTTTAAGTTCCTTGCTCAGAACATGAGAACAAATGAAAGTTGGTGGTTCCTTTTAACATGAGACTTCAATATTCCAAGGTAAGAGGTTTTAGGTTGTAGTTAATATAGTATTTATAGGACTATTTCTCTCTATACCACTTGTATTTCATATACCTTTTAACTATTGGATGTTCTTATAGGCACTTTAGTATTAATATATAATAATAATATAATAATAATAATAATGCCAGTGTAACAGTATAGCTTCCGTCCCTGTCCTCGCCACTACCTGGGCTCGAACCAGGAACACATCGACAACAGCCACACTCGAAGCATCGTTACCCATCGCTCCACAAAAGCCGCGGCCCTTGCAGCGCAAGGGGAATAACTACTCCAAATCTGAAAGTGAGTGATGTTTGAAATGGTATTAGATGCTGCTCAGTCAGACTGCTCTATCAAATCAGACTTAATTATAACATAATAACACACAGAAATACAAGCCTTTGGTCATTAATATGGTCGAATCCGGAAACGATTATTTCAAAAACAAAAAGTGAATTATTTCAGTGAAATACGGAACCGTTTTGTATATTATCTAACGGGTGGCATCCATAAGTGGTCGTGGTCCTTCTGTAGCTCAGTTGGTAGAGCATGGCGCTTGTAACGCCAGGGTAGTGGGTTCGATCCCCGGGACCACCCATACGTAGAATGTATGCACACATGACTTGCTTTGGATAAAAGCGTCTGCTAAATGGCATTTTTTATTATTATTTATTATTATTTTTTTTAATTATTATTATTATTTTTATTTTTTATAAGTCTAAATATTCTTGTTACATTGCACAACCTTCAATGTATGTCATAATTACGTACAATTCTGGAAAATTAGTTCACAATGAGCCAGTCAGCCCAAACTGTTGCATATACCGTGACTCTGCGTGCAATGAACGCAAGATAAATGACACAATTTCACCTGGTTAATATTGCCTGCTAAACTGGATTAGTAGTTATAACTAGTGATTATGATTGTTTTTTTTATAAGACAAGTTTAATGCTAGCTAGCAATTTACCTTGGCTTCTACTGCATTCGCGTAACAGGCAGGCTCCTCGTGGAGTGCAATGGTTAGAGCGTTGGACTAGTTAACTGTACGGTTGCAAGATTGGAACCCCTGAGCTGACAAGGTGAAAATCTGTTGTTCTGCCCCAGAACGGTTAATTGTTATGAAAAATTAGGGCCGATTTCAAGTTATCGGCCATTCCGATTAATCGGTCGACCTCTACAGTTTACCTTAGTGTTCTTGGGCACAGGGACTATGGTGGTCTGCTTAAAACATGTTGGTATTACAGACTCGGACAGGGAGAGGTTGAAAATGTCAGTGAAGACACTTTCCAGTTGGTCAGAGCATGCAGTACACGTCCTGGTAATCCATCTGGCCCTACAGCCTTCACATCGGCTGCGGAGAGCGTGATCACACAGTCTTCCGGAACAGCTGGTGCTATCATGCATGTTTCAGTGTTATTAGTTTAGCTCGTCTGGTAGGCTCGTGTCACTAGGCAGCTCTCAGCTGTGCTTCCCTTTGTAGCCTGTAATGGTTTGCAAGCCCTGCCACATCTCCGGATTCCTACCGCAAGCTCTGAACCTTTACACCGGATCATCGCAACTAGCTAGCTGCAATCCGAGTGGCTACTCCTGGCTAACGTCTCTGTCCCAAAACAAGCTACAGTTAGCCTTGAGCTAAGCCCATCTCCCGACTAGCTGAAGAGGCCCAACAATACCTCTTTTGCCAATTGGCCTGGACCCTTTACTGCCGACACGGAGCCCCGCCGATCCATCACGACTGGTCCGCCGACATAATCGTCCGAGGTGGTTTCAACAGGCTTTTCGTTAGCATACTCCTGGGCTACAATTACCCGGGCCCACGACCGGTCTGTCGATGTCACCGCAAGAAGAGGAATAAACAGACTCACCCCATCGCGACGTCCCCCAAAGGTTAGCTCTCTAGCCCTCGCTATCTCCCTGCTTGCTAATTCGGCCTGCTAACGGTTAGCTTGTCTAGCCCGGGCCTACGAACTGTTAGCTTGTTAGCACAGGCCTGCTAACCATCTGGCTCACTGCGTTCTAAACACTCTGAACCCATTTACTTTCTATCTCTCTTTGATTTTTATTTTGTTTATACCTTCCGGAAACCTGCCTCACCCACTGTGATACGGAATCGCTATCACCTTTAATTTTTATTTTATTTTTATGACACACTCAAGAACCTCCAGACGCTAACCAGCTAACTAGCTACAAGCTATTTAGTCATTGTTAGTTTTTTTTTAAACCTGGATAACACTCGCCAGCCCAGCTTCCCTGCCCATCCACCGCTGCCCCCTGGACACTGATCTCTTGGCTACATAGCTGACGCACGCTGGACTGTCCATTAATCACGGTACTCCATTCTGCTTGTTTGTTTTATCTGTCGACCCAGTTGCCTAGTCAACGCCATTTTACCTGCTGTTTGTTGTGCTAGCTGATTAGCCTCGCCTACTGTTTTTAGCTAGCTTTCCCAATTCTACACCTGTGATTACTGTATGCCTCGCTGTATGTCTCTCCCAAATGTCAATATGCCTTGTATACTGTTGTTCAGGTTAGTTATCATTGTTTTAGTTCACAATGGAGCCCCTAGATCCACTCTGCATACCCCTGTTACCTCCTTTGTCCCACCCCCCACACATGCGGTGACCTCACCCATTACAACCAGCATGTCCAGAGATACAACCTCTCTCATCATCACCCAGTGCCTGGGCTTACCTCCGCTGTACCCGCACCCCACCATACCCCTGTCTGCGCATTATGCCCTGAATATATTCTACCATGCCCAGAAACCTGCTCCTCTTATCCTCTGCCCCCAACGCTCTAGGCGACCAGTTTTGATAGCCTTTAGCCGCACCCTCATACTACTCCTTCTCTGTTCCGCGGGTGATGTGGAGGTAAACCCAGGCCCTGCATGTCCCCAGGTACCCTCATTTGTTGACTTCTGTGATCGAAAAAGTCTTGGTTTTATGCATGTCAACATCAGAAGCCTCCTCCCTAAGTTTGTTTTACTCACTGCTTTAGCACACTCTGCTAACCCTGATGTCCTTGCCGTGTCTGAATCCTGGCTCAGGAAGGCCACCAAAAATTCAGAGATTTCCATACCCAACTATAACATCTTCCGTCAAGATAGAACTGCCAAAGGGGCGGAGTAGCAGTCTACTGCAGAGATAGCCTGCAAAGTAATGTCATACTTTCCAGGTCCATACCCAAACAGTTTGAACTACTAATTTTGAAAATTACTCTCTCCAGAAACAAGTCTCTCACTGTTGCCGCCTGCTACCGACCCCGTCAGCTCCCAGCTGTGCCCTGGACACCATTTGTGAATTGATCGCCCCCATCTAGCTTCAGAGTTTGTCCTGTTAGGTGACCTAAACTGGGATATGCTTAACACCCGGCAGTCCTACAATCTAAGCTAGATGCCCTCAATCTCACGCAAATCATCAAGGAACCCACCAGGTACAACCCTAACTCTGTAAACAAGGGCACCCTCATAGACGTCATCCTGACCAACTGGCCCTCCAAATATACCTCCGCTGTCTTCAACCAGGATCTCAGCGATCACTGCCTCATCGCCTGTATCCGCCACGGAGCCGCAGTCAAACGACCACCCCTCATCACTGTCAAACGCTCCCTAAAACACTTCTGTGAGCAGGCCTTTCTAATCGACCTGGCCCGTGTATCCTGGAAGGACATTGACCTCATCCCGTCAGTTGAGGATGCCTGGTCATTCTTTAAAAGTAACTTCCTCACCATTTTGGATAAGCATGCTCCGTTCAAAAAATGCAGAACCAAGAACAGATACAGCCCTTGGTTCACTCCAGACCTGACTGCCCTCGACCAGCACAAAAACATCCTGTGGCGGACTGCAATAGCATCGAATAGCCCCGTGATATGCAACTGTTCAGGGAAGTCAGGAACCAATACACGCAGTCAGTCAGGAAAGCTAAGGCCAGCTTCTTCAGGCAAAAGTTTGCATCCTGTAGCTCCAACTCCAAAAAGTTCTGGGACACTGTGAAGTCCATGGAGAACAAGAGCACCTCCTCCCAGCTGCCCACTGCACTGAGGCTAGGAAACACGGTCTCCACCGATAAATCCATGATTATCGAAAACTTCAATAAGCACTTCTCAACGGCTGGCCATGCCTTCCGCCTGGCTACTCCAACCTCGGCCAACAGCTCCGCCCCCCCGTAGTTCCTCACCCAAGCCTCTCCAGGTTCTCCTTTACCCAAATCCAGATAGCAGATGTTCTGAAAGAGCTGCAAAACCTGGACCCGTACAAATCAGCTGGGCTTGACAATCTGGACCCGCTATTTCTGAAACTATCTGCCGCCATTGTCGCAACCCCTATTACCAGCCTGTTCAACCTCTCTTTCATATCGTCTGAGATCCCCAAGGATTGAAAGCTGCCGCAGTCATCCCCTCTTCAAAGGAGGAGACACCCTGGACCCAAACTGCTATAGACCTATATCCATCCTGCCCTGCCTATCTAAGGTCTTGAAAGCCAAGTCAACAAACAGGTCACTGACCATCTCGAATCCCACCGTACCTTCTCCGCTGTGCAATCTGGTTTCGGCCGGTCACGGGTGCACCTCAGCCACACTCAAGGTACTAAATGATATCATAACCGCCATCGATAAAAGACAGTACTGTGCAGCCGTCTTCATCGACCTCGCCAAGGCTTTCGACTCTGTCAATCACCAAATTCTTATCGGCAGACTCAACAGCCTCGGTTTTCGGATGACTGCCTTGCCTGGTTCACCAATTACTTTGCAGACAGAGTTCAGTGTGTCAAATCAGAGGGCATGCTGTCCGGTCCTCTGGCAGTCTCTATGGGGGTGCCACAGGGTTCAATTCTCGGGCCGACTCTTTTCTCTGTATATATCAATGATGTTGCTCTTGCTGCGGGCGATTCCCTGATCCACCTCTACGCAGACGACACCATTCTATATACTTTCGGCCCGTCATTGGACACTGTGCTATCAAACCTCCAAACGAGCTTCAATGCCATACAGCACTCCTTCCGTGGCCTCCAACTGCTCTTAAACGCGAGTAAAACCAAATGCATGCTTTTCAACCGATCGCTGCCTGCACCCGCATGCCCGACTAGCATCACCACCCTGGATGGTTCCAACCTTGAATATGTGGACATCTATAAGTACCTAGGTGTCTGGCTAGACTGCAAACTCTCCTTCCAGACTCACATCAAACATCTCCAATCAAAAATCAAATCCAGAGTCGGCTTTCTATTCCGCAACAAAGCCTCCTTCACTCACGCTGCCAAGCTTACCCTAGTAAAACTGACTATCCTACCGATCCTCGACTTCGGCGATGTCATCTACAAAATGGCTTCCAACACTCTACTCAGCAAACTGGATGCAGTCTATCACAGTGCCATCCGTTTTGTCACTAAAGCACCTTATACCACCCACCACTGCGACTTGTATGCTCTAGTCGGCTGGCCCTCACTACATATTCGTCGCCAGACCCACTGGCTCAGGTCATTTACAAGTCCATGCTAGGTAAAGCTCCGCCTTATCTCAGTTCACTGGTCACGATGGCAACACCCATCCGTAGCACGCGCTCCAGCAGGTGTATCTCACTGATCATCCCTAAAGCCAACACCTCATTTGGCCGCCTTTCGTTCCAGTACTCTGCTGCCTGTGACTGGAACGAATTGTAAAAATCGCTGAAGTTGGAGACTTTTATCTCCCTCACCAACTTCAAACATCAGCTATCCGAGCAGCTAACCGATCGCTGCAGCTGTACATAGTCTATAGGTAAATAGCTCACCCTTTTTCACCTACCTCATTCCCATACTGTTTTTATACTGTTTTTATTTATTTACTTTTCTGCTCTTTTGCACACCAATATCTCTACCTGTACATGCCCATCTGATCATTTATCACTCCAGTGTTAATCTGCAAAATTGTATTATTCGCCTACCTCCTCATGCCTTTTGCACACATTGTATATAGACTGCCCATTTTTTTCTACTGTGTTATTGACTTGCTAATTGTTTACTCCATGTGTAACTCTGTGTTGTCTGTTCACACTGCTATGCTTTATCTTGGCCAGGTCGCAGTTGCAAATGAGAACTTGTTCTCAACTAGCCTACCTGGTTAAATAAAGGTGAAATAAAAAATAAAAAAAAAATAAACATCCGACAAGCATCAGAGCCGGTGTTGTATGACTTGATCTTAGTCATGTATTAACGCTTTGCCTGTTTCATGGTTCGTCGGAGGGCATAGCGTGATTTCTTATAAGCTTCCGGGTTAGAGTCCCGCTCCTTGAAAGCGGCAGCTCTAGCCTTTAGCTCAGTGAGGATGCTTCCTGCAATCCATGGCTTCTGGTTTGGGTATGTACTAGAGGTTGACCGATGTTCTCAACATGAGAACATATGAAAGCTGGTGGTTCCTTTTAACATGAGTCTTCAATATTCCCAGATAAAAAGTTTTAGCTTGTAGTTTATTATAGGAATTATGACGTGTTGACTATTTCTCTCTGTACCATTTGTATTTCATATACCTTTGACAATTGGATGTTCCTATAGGCACTTTAGTATTGCCAGCTTAATCTTGGGAGTTGATAGGCTTGAATTCATAAAGAGCTGTGTGTCAAGCATTTGCTAATAGCTGCAGGCAAATGCAGTAAAGTGCTGTTTGAATTAATGCTTACAATTCTAATGATGCCTACAACCGCTCAGTCAGACTGCTCTATCAAATCAAAGACTTAATTATAATGAACACACAGAAACACAAGCCTTTTGGTCATTAATATGGTCAAATTCGGAAACTATCATTTCGATAACAAAATGTTTATTCTTTCAGTGAAATACAGAATCGTTCTAAATATTCTGTTATTGCTGTTGCATTGCACAACCTTCAATGTTATGTCATAATTATGTAAAATTCTGGAAAATTAATTACGGTCTTTGTTAGGAAGAAATGGTCTTTACACAGTTCGCAATGAGCCAGGCGGCCCAAACTGCTGCATATACCCTTACTCTGCTTGCACTGTACGCAAAAGAAGTGACATAATTTCTCTAGTTAATATTACCTGCGAACATGCATTTATTTGAACTGAATATGCAGGTTTAAAAAAATACACTGTGTATTGATTTTAAGAAAGGCATTGATGTTTATGGTTAGGTACATTTGTGCAATGATTGCTTTTTTTTCGCAATAATTTGTTAAATCATCACCCGTTGGGCGAAGGTGAAGTAGGCTGTGATTCGCTGGTAAATTAACAGGCACCGCATTGATTATATGCAACGCAGGACAAGCTAGTTAACCTAGTAATATCATGTGTGTACCATGTGTACTTAACTAGTGATTATGTGAAGATTGAGTTTTTTAAAAGTTTAATGCTAGCTAGCAACTTACCGTGGCTCTGCAGCCACAAGGTCCTTTTGATGTTGTAGTTGGCCGGCCAGTCTCCTCATAGATTGCAGTGTAATCGGCGTCCAAAAAGGCCAATTACCGATTGTTATGATTAATCTGTCGACCTCTAGTATGTACGTATGGTCACTGTGGGGACGACGTCATCGTTGCACTTATTGATAAAGCCAATGACTGATGTGGTGTACTCCTCAATGCCATCGGATGAATCCTGGAACATATTCCAGTCTGTGATAGCAAAACAGTCCTGTAGCTTAGCATCTGCTTCTTCTGACCACTTTTTTGTTGATCTAGTCACTGATGCTGCCTGCTTTAATCTGTGCCTGTAAGCAGGAATCAGGAGGATAGAATTATGGTCAGATTTTCCAAATTAAGGGCAAGGGAGAGCTTTGCATGTGTCTCTGTGTGTGGAGTATTGGTGGTCCAGAGATGCTTTTCCCCTCTGGTTGCACATTTAACATGCTGATAGAAATTTGGTAAAAAAGCATACGATGCTACAGTTTTTACTGTCCCGTTGGTAGTTTAATCTTCTGCGTAACTCATCGATTATATTCTCCAAAGATTGCACATTTTCTAGCACAATGGAGGGAAGTGGGGGTTTATTCGATCGGCTACAAATTCTCAGAAGGCATCCTGACCTTCGGCCCTTCTTTCTCCGACCTCCTCTTCACACAGATCACGGGGATCGGGACCTATTCCTGAGGAAGCAGTATATCTTTTGCGTCGGGCTCATCAGATTCATGGATTCTGCTCGTTCGTGGTGAGTAATCGCAGTCCTGAGAGACAGTAGCGGCAACATTATATACAAAATAAGTTCATAATAAGTTCCAAACAACGCAAATAAACAAACAAAAAACAATCGGCTGGGTGCACGTAAAACGTCTGCCTTCTTCTCCGGCGCCATCTAGAGAAAATGCAGTATGTGGGGTTGGCTTTTAAACAAGAATAAAGAAAAGGGAGGTATCTGACTTTAATACTAGACATTACTCGTTGTTACTTGAGAATGTCAATTCATAGCAGACCTGCGCTCAAATAGTAATTGTCTTCTTACAAATAACTTTACCTGTGCTTGAGTGAGCTTGCCCGGGGGAGAAAATGTAACCAACTGAGTAGTCCCAAAAGTACTGCTGTTTTGAGTGAGGATATTTTGAGGATGTCCTCCTGGGATAGTCAAAGCATATCTCGGTCTATAATGCATGTATCATATTGGCTATAGTGAACCTGGCGGTGTTCATCCTCTGCCCGCGGGGTAAGAAAGAGGCCCATATTTGCATTGTGGGGAGTTTAATGATAGCTGGCTGAGAGACGGTTAGCCTGCCTCAGGGACCACGACAACCCATCAACAACAGGAAGCACATTTTGAAACTCTCAATTCAGCACTGCGGGGAGTTAGAGAAACGGAAGAGAGGAACGATGAAGAGGGAGAGAGAGAAATTAGAGAAAAACAAAAGTGTCTTGGCATAGTGCCTTGTGGGTAGTTACCGTATCCAGGCTGCGGCGAGTCATTTCTCAGTTGATCTGTCACTCTCGTCTTGCTCTGGGTGCGTGTGTTCTCATCTCACACATCTTTCAGCATAGAAATAGGAATATCAAATTGAATCAAATTTTATTGGTCACATACACATGTTATTGCAGGTGAAGCGAAATGCTTGTGTTTCTAGCTCTGACAGTGCAGTAGTATCTAACAAGTAATATCTAACAATTTCACAACAATACACACACATCTAAAAGCATGAATTAAGAATATATAAATATTTGGACAAGCAATGTCAGAGCGGTACAGACTAAAATAGGGTACAATGGAATAGAATACAGTATATACATATGAGATGAGTAATGCAAAATATGTAAACATTATAGTGTGTGTGTGAGGAGATAACGCTAAGTGAGAGAATGTGTTAAACATACTGTGTCTTTACTTGGTGATTTCAATGAGGAGTATGAAGAGGAGATATCAATATCAGCTAAACTCATTGTTCATGTCATCCTTATTCATGTAACAACTTATTCAAAGCACAAACACACACACACACACATGTTTGTTGTACTATCCTTGTGGGGACGAAACAATTGATTCCCATTCAAAATCATTCTTTCCCTAACCTCTAACCCTAAACCCAAATTGTAACCTAAAACAGCCTTTTTCTTTGTGGGGACCAGCGAAAATGTTCCTTGTTTTACTATCCTTTGTGAGGACTTCTGGTCTCCACATGGATAGTAAAAACACACACCCACAGACTTCCGGCATTTGTTATGTTAATTATGTAGTTGTCACATCTGGTAGAGGACAGAAGTTGAACAGGAAGAATCTGTATAAAGAAATGAAAACATACAGGCTTTCATACCACAATGCCTGCCATAATATACATGATTATATAGAAGACCTGTGTTCAAATACTATTTAAAATACGTTGTCTGTGCATGATTGAGCTTGCCTGGCAAAATGTTCCTATGTATTTGAAAGATTTCAAATAGTATTTGATTCCAGGTCCGTTTTCTGCAGCTGTGTTCTGTCTACAGTGCATTTCACAATCAAGAAACATAGTTGCTCTGAAGAAACTTCCCTCTTTTATTTATGTATTCATAAGTATGACAGGGAGTGTGTTGCTTTCCCCCACACAAACTTTAGGGATTGTTGTCACTAGTTTTTGGAATCGATCTCTGTTGTCTTCTACTCCCTTTTCTCATCATCTCTCCATCTCTCACTCTATTTTCCATGTCTTTCTTTCCTACACACTTTCCCTCCCGTTTTCCCTCCATTTCTCTTTCCATCCCTTTGCTCCCTGTCTCTCACTCACTCTCTCCCTCCCTCTGGCGATTCTCATCACTAATCTCTGTTAGCAGCAGTAACCTAACCTCCCTCTCTACCATGCCTGTCCCAGAGATACCGCAGCCCCGGGCAGGATGTGTGGCCCTTCCTGATCCTCGTACTCGACACTCAAAATAGAAACTAGCTTTCAGAAGGTGCCTATATAGAGGTCTATATCTGTCATGCAACAACAACAGCCCCTCCTCTGCACCACTTCCTGGACTTGAACCCCAGTGGGTGCTGGGTAGAAGGCGGTGATATATTTCTCCCAACGCCAACCACTGATACAGGGTCAGATACCTTTACATCTTCCGAAATGGATTAGGGTTGAGGCAGCCTGTTGCAATTCAAGGTAAGGTGTGCATTTCTTAAAATACCTATTCAGATTGGGGAAAGGGTCACTTGGCAGGGTCTGGAGTGGGGTGAGCGGGGTCTGGTACATATAGAATACTCATTAGTCTGAATTAAGGAATGCATCCTTCCTCTGGTTCCTTTACAGTGGAGGCCCATGGCTATTACCACTGATGACATTAATCATGAGCCTTTTCCCGGAATGCTGGGGGGAATCTATTCTAGACCAATCAATGGCAGTATGTGTGGGAGGCATGGGCATATCACATCAGCCCTGGGGATTTACTGCTGACATTTGCATTGGCTCATCATGGGATTTTCAATACCATGATGGATGTCATTGATGGTGCAAGGAGGGTGTGTGTGTGCATATATGTGTGTGTGTGTGTGTGTTGTGGTAGGGCAGGTATCTCTGAGTGTGTGTGTGTACGCATAAATCAGTGTGTCCACATCCGTGTGTGTATGCGTGCTGGTATGTGTCTCTACGTGTGAGTCACTGTGTGTGTCCCCTTTATGCGGTGGTGTATCCCACCCTATACTGCGTATCCTGAGGTAAAGCCAGCCTAGTAGGTCTGTCTATGAGAGCCTTGATGAAAAGCGTTGATGAGGTCAGTCAGTCCTGCAGCTATCATCAGCAGCCATGGGTAATTTAGGACGGGTCATTTCAGCCTTCGGTGATAAGGGAGAATGGACCCATCATATCTATTGTGTGGTTGAAGGACCCTTGAAACGGTGAGGTCCGAATGTCGAGGGCAATTCAGAGGAGGGCAGGTCCTTGTGTCTATGGAGAGAGGCTGGTTGGTGGATAAATATGTAACGTCGTTGCAGTCACGTAGGTTATCAGATCCCACAATGCAACGAGAAATCAGAGGAACCAATACTTGTACGTGAATATGATATTAGTGAAGATGATACCAATCCAACAGGTGCAGAGTGACTGTAAAAAAGACAACTGGCAACGTCACCCTCCTTACAGGATCAGCCTGCGCTTGAAAGAACAAGGTGCCAACAGGGAAGAACAGAGAAGTGACTTGTGGTACCACACATTTGGAGGCCACAATTTCTGCTCTCTTTCCATTTTTCATAAATATAGTTCACTCTGGTACACTTCTGGGGTTTTCTCTAGCTTCCTCAATTCAGCACACTAGTTGAAGTGTCACTTTCAACTACTTAGCTGCAACTGAAACGTGAAAAGTTAGACTAGAGAAAGTTTGTGGCAGGATGCAGTGTTGGCTGTAAAACAGATTTGAGCCAACAACACATTACCATATTTACTGACAGGGTTGAATCCTTGTTGATGTTCTCAGGTTACAAATTAATGTATTTATATAACCGTGATAGACCAGAAGTGTTGGTTTTATTGGCGCGACTATAGTAAGCATTGGTTGAAGCACAATGTTAAATTAAAATCTAATAACCAGCAGCATACCGCGCTGCATCCCACTGCAGGCTTGCCTCTGAAGCTAACCAGGGTTGGTCCTTGCCGGTCCCTGGCTGGGAGCCCAGATGCTGCTGGAAGGGATGTTGGAGGACCAGTAGGGGTCACTTTTCTTCAGTCTAAGTATACTGAACAAAAATATAAACTGCAACATGCCACAATTTCAAAGATTTTACTGAGTTACAGTTCATATAAGGAAATCAGTCAATTGAAATGAATCAATTAGGCCCTAATCTATGGATCTTATATTTCCTACCTTAAAAAAAGGCCGGACAATGGCACATTGAAGATCTCACTCAAGATCTCGTCACAGTATCGCTGTGCATTCAAATTGGCATCGATAAAATGCAATTGTGTTCGTTGTCTGTAGCTTATGCCTGCCCATACCATAACCCCACTGCCACCAAAGCAGAACTCTCTTCACAACATTGACATCAGCAAATTGCTCGCCCACACAACGCCATACATGTGGTCTGCGGTTGTGAGGCCGGTTGGTCGTACTGCCAAATACTTTAAAACAACGTTGGAGGTGGCTTATGGTAGAGAAATTAACATGACATTCTCTGGCAACAGCTCTAGCGGACATTCCTGCAGTCAGCATGCCAATTAACGCGCCCTCAACTTGAGACACTTGTGGCATTGTGTGACAAAACTGCACATTTTAGAGGGGCCTTTTATTGTCCCCCAGCACAAGGTGCACCTGTGTAATGATCTTGCCGTTTAATCATCTTCTTGATATGCCACAACTGTCAGGTGGATGGATTATCTTGGCAAATGAGAAATGCTCACTAACAGGGATGTAAACACATTTGTTAAAAAAATTTGAGAGAAAAAATATTTTTGTGTCTATAGAAAATGTCTGAGATCTTTTATGTCAGCTCATGAAACATGGGACCAACTCTTTACATGTTGCATTTATATTTTTGTTCAGTGTAGCTCTCAAGGCAGTGAAGGGGACATTTTGGGACGTTAAACCGGTGTCCTGACTCTGTGATCATTAAAACATTTCATGCCATTTATTGTAAGAGGCGGTGTGGTAACCCTGGAAAAATTCTCAACCTGGCCCCCTAATCATCCCCCTAATTTTATATATTACTCCTCACCTCTCCAGCTGATGTGTGGCGAGAGTTCTGGAACAAAATGTCTGCTGTGCATTACTAAACTTTGATGATCTTCATCAGATGACACTCATAGGACTTCATGTTATACAATACATGTATGTTTTGTTCGATAAAGTTCATACACTGCTCAAAAAATTAAAGGGAACACTAAAATAACACATCCTAGATCTGAATGAATGAAATATTCTTATGAAATACTTTTTTCTTTACATAGTTGAATGTGCTTACAACAAAATCACACAAATTATCAATGGAAATCAAATGTATCAACCCATGGAGGTCTGGATTTGGAGTCAATACAGGCGGAAAACCACACTACAGGCTGATCTAACTTTGATGTAATGTCCTTAAAACAAGTCAAAATGAGGCCCAGTAGTGTGCGTGGCCTCCACGTGCCTGTATGACCTCCCTACAACGCCTGGGCATGCTCCTGATGAGGTGGCGGATGGTCTCCTGAGGGATCTCCTCCCAGACCTGGACTAAAGCATCCGCCAACTCCTGGACAGTCTGTGGTGCAACGTGGCGTTGGTGGATGGAGCGAGACATGATGTCCCAGATGTGCTCAATTGGATTCAGGTCTGGGGAACGGGCGGGCCAGTCCATAGCATCAATGCCTTCCTCTTGCAGGAACTGCTGACACACTCCAGCCACATGAGGTCTAGCATTGTCTTGCATTAGGAGGAACCCAGGGACAACCGCACCAGCATATGGTCTCACAAGGGGTCTGAGGATCTCATCTCGGTACCTAATGGCAGTCAGGCTACCTCTGGCGAGCACATGGAGGGCTGTGCGGCCCCCCAAAGAAATGCCACCCCACACCATGACTGACCCACCGCCAAACTGGTCATGCTGGAGGATGTCGCAGGCAGCAGAACGTTCTCCACGGCGTCTCCAGACTCTGTCACGTCTATCACATGTGCTCAGTGTGAACCTCCTTTCATCTGTGAAGAGCACAGGGCGCCAGTGGCGAATTTGCCAATCTTGGTGTTCTCTGGCAAATGCCAAACGACCTGCACGGTGTTGGGCTGTAAGCACAACCCCCACCTGTGGACATCGGGCCCTCATACCACCCTCATGGAGTCTGATTCTGACTGTTTGAGCAGACACATGCACATTTGTGGCCTGCTGGAGATCATTTTGAAAGGGCTCTGGCAGTGCTCCTCCTTGCACAAAGGCGGAGGTAGTGGTCCTGCTGCTGGGTTGTTACCCTCCTACGGCCTCCTCCACGTCTCTTGATGTACTACATGCTCTGGACACTACGCTGACACACAGCAAACCTTCTTGCCACAGCTCACATTGATGTGCCATCCTGGATGAGCTGCACTACCTGAGCCACTTGTGTGGGTTGTAGACTCCGTCTCATGCTACCACTAGAGTGAAAGCACCGCCAGCATTCAAAAGTGACGAAAACATCAGCCAGGAAGCATAGGAACTGATAAGTAGTCTGTGGTCCCCACCTGCAGAACCATTCCTTTATTGGGGGTGTCTTGCTAATTGCCTATAATTTCCACCTGTTGTCTATTCCATTTGCACAACAGCATGTGAAATGTATTGTCAATCAGTGTTGCTTCCTAAGTGGACAGTTTGATTTCACAGAAGTGTGATTGACTTGGAGTTACATTGTGTTGTTTAAGTGTTCCCTAATTTTTTTTGAGCAGTGTATTTATAAACAAAAATCTGAGTTTACATTGGCGCGTTATGTTTAGTAGTTCCAAAACATCCAGTGATTTTGCAGAGAGCCACATAAATTTACAGAAGTACTCAGAATAAACAATGATAAAAGATACAACTATTATGCATGGAATTATAGATGCATTTCTCCTTAATGCAACTGCTGTGTCAGATTTCAAAAAAGCTTTACCGAAAAAGCCACCATGCAATAATCTGAGTACAGCGCTCAGACAACAAATCAAGCCATACAGATAGATATCTGCCATGTTGTGGCTGTAAAGGATGTGAAATGGCTAGCTATTTAGCGGGGTGCGCGCTAATAGCGTTTCAATCGGTGACGTCACTTGTTCTGAGACCTTGAAGTAGTTGTTCCCCTTGCTCTGGCTTTTGTGGAGCGATGGGTAATGATGCTTTGAGGGTGACTATTGATGTGTGCATAGCGTCCCTGGTTCGAGCCCAGGTCGGGGCGAGGGGACGGACGTAAAGTCTATACTATTACATTGATGCTGTTGACCCGGATCACTGGTTGCTGCGGAAAAGGAGGAGGTCAAAAGGGGGTGAGTGTAACGGATGTGAAATGGCTAGCTAGTTAGAGGTGGTGCGCGCTAATAGCGTTTCAATCGGTGATGTCACTTGCTCTGAGACCTTGAAGTAGTGGTTCCCCTTGCTCTGCAAGGGCTGCGGCTTTTGTGGAGCGATGGGTAACGATGCTTTGTGGGTGTCAGTTGTTGATGCGTGCAGAGGGTCCCTGGTTCGAGCCCGGGAATGGGCGAAGGGACGGACAAAAGTTATACTATTACATGGAGTCAACAGAAGTCAGAAATAACATTATAAATATTCACTTACCTTTGATCTTCATCAGAATGCACTCCCAGGAATCCCAGTTCTACAATAAATGTTTGATTTGTTCGATAAATTCCAATTATGTCCAAATGCCTCCTTTTTGTTTGCGCGTTTATCCCAGTAATCCAAATTCATGACGCGCAGACCAGACAAAGTCAAAAAGTTCCGTTACAGTCCGTAGAAACATGTCAAACGAAGTATAGAATCAATCTTTAGGATGTTTTTAACATAAATCTTCAATAATATTCCAACCGGAGAATTCCTTTGTCTTCAGAAATGCAATTGAACGCAAGCTAACTCTCACGTGTGCGCGTGTGACCAGCTCATGCCATTCTGCCAGACCACTGACTCATTCAGCTCCCATTCCCCTCTCCTTCACAGTAGAAGCATCAAACAAGGTTCTAAAGACTGTTGACATCTAGTGGAAGCCTTAGGAAGTGCAATTTGACCCCATAGACACTGTATATTCGATAGTCAGAGTGTTTTCTATCCAAATCTAATAATATGCATATATTAACAACTGGGCCCGAGTAGCAGGCAGTTTACTCTGGGCACCTTATTCATCCAAGCTACTCAACACTGCCCCCAGCCATAAGAAGTTTAAGCTAGTTAGGGAGATATGAGTCTTCAGCTTCAGTGATTTTTGCAGTTCGTTCCAGTCATTGGCAGCAGAGAACTGGAAGGAAAGGCAGCCAAAGGAGGAATTGGCTTTGGGGGTGACCCGTGAAATATACCTGCTGTTAAAGCCTACTGGTATTGTAAGTATAAAAGCAAAGCTTGCTTGCATATAATAATGTAGTGTAATGTCTTAGTGTGGGGTGGGAAGAATGCAATACATGACCTTGTATGAGGAACAAATCATGTTATTTTTGGAGCACGTGCTCTAAAGCCGTGTTCACATTGGCAGTTTTGAAGTGACTCAAATCCTATTTATTTGCATATCTGAATCGAATCTGTTCTTTTTCCTGCAGTCTGACCAACCAAAAATACACATGGAATCGGATTTTTAAGCCACGTTTGGTTTGAAGTCAGATACAAATCTGATTCCTGGCCATGTGACTTGTGTCTGAACGGTCAAATCTGATTTATTTGCCCTCAAGTGGTTTTTAGACTGTTATTTGGAATATCTTGTTGCATGCTAGCAACTCTGTTGACAGTTTGACACGAACTTGTGGTAGCTAACTAGCTTGTTAATTGTTTACAAAAAAATGGTGAATGTGCTAGAAAGCTACCCAGCTAGCTAGTTGACTGCTGTGGCTAGCTAGCTAGCTATGGGAATACCCTTTTTCAGCTTCAGACAAATGCCTACCTCTCACTTGTTTTTAATAAAGGTATGGGTCCCACTACTGTGCTAACTGTGTGGCAGCAGTACCTCTGTCATCCTGATTTCACTGACTGATGGTTAAGGGCTTTGAGGTCTCTCGCACTTGCACTCTCTCTCTCTCGCTCTCTCGCTCTCGCTCTCGCTCTCGCTCTCTCGCTCTCTCGCTCTCTCGCTCTCTCCCGCTCTGAGCCCCTGTGTATGTTTGTGTAAGACTGCTTGTGAAGCCTGTAATTGAGTGTGTCCACCCACCTCTCTGCAGCAGAATCAGTCAAGGGAAGAAGGCTTCTTTCTTTTGTGACACACACTTCGGCTGCAGTGCCATCGCCCATTCCTATGCAAACCATACACCAAAGATCACCCTTTTTGCTGGTACAGGCTAGAGTCCAAACACGCACACAAACATGACACGCGCACAAACATGACACACACACACACACACACACACACACACACACACACACACACACACACACACACACACACACACACACACACACACACACACACACACACACACACACACACACACACCCT
This sequence comes from Oncorhynchus keta, assembly GCF_023373465.1. Classification (NCBI taxonomy): domain Eukaryota; kingdom Metazoa; phylum Chordata; class Actinopteri; order Salmoniformes; family Salmonidae; genus Oncorhynchus; species Oncorhynchus keta. The sequence goes on from NC_068433.1 coordinate 13,477,820, forward strand.
CCATCTCTACCCACTATGCAGTGGAGACCTAATGCACATACATACACACTATCTAAAAGCAATCAAACCTCAGAGCTAATGTGAATTCCTGGGAACCGGAGCCAGAACATACAGGTGTAGGATCTTAATCTGATCACCCTGATGCAGGAGAGCTTTCCTGCAATGCAAGAAATGTAAAACTTGTAGTAAAACTTGTAGTTTAAAAAGGCAAACTGTCTTAAATGAAGATCCAAAATCTGTATGCTCTAACCTCATCTCCCCACTGTGCTTAATAACAGATCAGTTGGGCCTATTTTATCTCCTGACTGGTGACAAAATTGTATTTCATTACCCCATAAATGTGGCAACAGTGTGACCTCATGGAATGCACTCTCTCTCTCTGGCTTGTGTGTGTGTGTCTGTGTGTCTGTGTGTATGGGGAAGGTAGGCATGAGGATTTGTTGCCATCCCGCTGAGCAGTACCTAACTAAAATAGCATACTAAGAAAAAAACAGAATGTGGAACCACAGGGTGAGATGATTGACATGGCTTGTATTCTTTCCCCTGTGTGCAAGTTAATGACTGCACTGCTATTTCAGGAAGTGATAAGATGTGGTTTTCCGGGTGAAAGGGGGTTATTGCAAGAGTTGTATCAGCTGCTTGTTGTCTGTGGGTTTTTATCAGTCACATCCCATACGGTAAAAAAATATTTCAAATACATGTATATTTGTTACATTTTGCTCAACTGCATGTAAAGCCTTTAAATGTATTCCAGATATGCATGTACATACATTTAGAATCTTTGCTCAAATGCTTGGAAATGTTCCAGAAATGCATGGCTATGACATCTAGTCTATAGGGTGGCCAAAGTGCTTCCTAATTTGACTTCTTAAATGACTCTTTATGTATTGATCAATGGAGATACTTTTTCTGGCCAAAACGTTTGCCGTGATATATAATTAAAATTCTGATGGTGAGGAAAAAATGGTCATCTGAATCAGGGTTAGTTTGGCAGCTGGGGTGAAAGAGGAGCGATTATGATAGAGGAACCCAAGTCTAGATTTAACTTTAGCCTGCAGATTTGATATGTGCTGAGAGAAGGACAGTGTACCGTCTAGCCATACTCCCAAGTACTTGTATGAGGTGACTACCTCAATCTCTAAACCCTCAGAGGTAGTAATCACGACTGTGAGGAGAGGGATATTCTTCTTACCAAACCACATTACCTTTTTGTTTTAGAGGTGTTCAGAACAAGGTTAAGGGTAGAGAAGGCTTGTTGGACACTAAGAAAGCTTTGTTGTAGAGCATTTAACACACAATATCCAGGGAGGGGCCAGTTGAGTAGAAGACTGTATCATCTGCATATAAATGGTTGAGAAAGCTTCCTATTGCCTGAGCTATGTTGT
>NC_068433.1:13484204-13559800 GCF_023373465.1 Oncorhynchus keta
AAGCTACAATCCCAATACCAACACCAAAACCCCAAGACAAAACACACCACAATACAAAAACCCCATGCCACACCCTGGCCTGACCCAGTACATGAAGATAAACACAAAATACTTCGACCAGGGCGTGACAAGTATAAACAAGTCTATATACGATGTGAGCAAATGAGGTGAGAATAAGGGAGGTAAAGGCAAAAAAAGGCCATGGTGGCAAAGTAAATACAATATACTAAGTAAAACACTGGAATGGTAGATTTGCAATGGAAGAATGTGCAAAGTATAAATAAAAATAATGGGGTGCAAAGGAGCTAAATAAATAAATAAATAAAATACAGTAGGGAAAGTGGTAGTTGTTTGGGCTATGTACAGGTTCAGTAATCTGTGAGCTGCTATGACAGTTAGTGCTTAAAGTTAGTGAGGGAGATAAGTGTTTCCAGTTTCAGAGATTTTTGTAGTTCGTTCCAGTCATTGTCAGCAGAGAACTGGAAGGAGAGGCGGCCAAAGAAAGAATTGGTTTTGGGGGTGACTAGAGAGATATACCTGCTGGAGCGTGTGCTATAGGTGGGAGATGCTATGGTGACCAGCGAGCTGAGATAAGGGGGGACTTTACCTAGCAGGGTCTTGTAGATGACATGGAGCCAGTGGGTGTTGCGACGAGTATGAAGCGAGGGCCAGCCAACTAGAGAGTACAGGTCGCAATGGTGGGTAGTATATGGGGCTTTGGTGACAAAACGGATTGCACTGTGATAGACTGCATCCAATTTGTTGAGTAGGGTATTGGAGGCTATTTTGTAAATGACATCGCCAAAGTCGAGGATTGGTAGGATGGTCAGTTTTACAAGGGTATGTTTGGCAGCATGAGTGAAGGATGCTTTGTTGCGAAATAGGAAGCCAATTCTAGATTTAACTTTGGATTGGAGATGTTTGATATGGGTCTGGAAGGAGAGTTTACAGTCTAACCAGACACCTAAGTATTTGTAGTTGTCCACGTATTCTAAGTCAGAGCCGTCCAGAGTAGTGATGTTGGACAGGCGGGCAGGTGCAGGTAGCGATCGGTTGAAGAGCATGCATTTAGTTTTACTTGTATTTAAGAGCAATTGGAGGCCACGGAAGGAGAGTTGTATGGCATTGAAGCTTGCCTGGAGGGTTGTTAACACAGTGTCCAAAGAAGGGCCGGAAGTATACAGAATGGTGTTGTCTGCGTAGAGGTGGATCAGAGACTCACCAGCAGCAAGAGCGACCTCATTGATGTATACAGAGAAGAGAGTCGTTCCAAGAATTGAACCCTGTGGCACCCCCATAGAGACTGGTCCGGACAGCAGACCCTCCGATTTGACACACTGAACTCTATCAGAGAAGTAGTTGGTGAACCAGGCGAGGCAATCATTTGAGAAACCAAGGCTGTCGAGTCTGCCGATGAGGATGTGGTGATTGACAGAGTCGAAAGCCTTGGCCAGATCAATGAATACGGCTGCACAGTAATGTTTCTTATCGATGGCGGTTCAGATATCGTTTAGGACCTTGAGCGTGGCTGAGGTGACAGTAACAGTAACATTATGACATTATGACACTAACATTGTGTGCTTTTTGTCCCTCTCAGGCCATCATACAAGTGGAAGCGTCAGGTGACCCAGAGGCAGCCATCCATGTCTAAGAAGAGGAAGATGTCTCTGCTGTTTGACCACCTGGACTCCAGCGAGCTTGCCACACACCTCACCTACCTGGAGTACAAGTCCTTCTGCAAGATACTGGTATGTGGGGCTGTAGGGAGCAGTGTGTCTGTCCACCAGATCTGGGTTCAAATAATATTTGTTTTCTTTCAGATTCTTAAACCTGCACTTAACTGAGTCGAGTGGAATGGAACTAATGGAATAGTCCCAAAAGTGAAAGTTCCAAAAGTGAAAATCCCATCTATCTGGCACTCCAGGCAGGCTCCATGAAACACTCAAAGTATTTGAAAGAAAACACATACTCTTTGAACCCTGGTTTGTTGTCCAAACTGCCTTTTACATTGGTCATTCAACATGCTGACTTATATGTGAGTTTAACAGCTTCTGTAGGCCCACTGAATACGTTACCCCCCCACTTCCCCCTTCCAGTTCCAGGACTACCACAGCTTTGTGATGCATGGCTGCACGGTAGACAACCCCATCCTGGAGCGCTTCATCACCCTCTTCAACAGTGTGTCTCAGTGGATCCAGCTGATGGTGCTCAGCAAGCCCACCGCTCCCCAGAGGGCTGCAGTCATCTCTCACTTCATCAGGGTGGCTCAGGTATGTAGGCTGGGGCACATTGGGGTTTTCCTTATGTTATTCAGTCTTGTTCTGAGGGAAGTTATTAGTCTGAGTGACAGTCTGTTTGTTCTATTATGTCATCTACTTGTCACGCATTGTCATGTTTGGTTGGACAATGACAGCAATGGAGCTGGCAAGAGCACAAACAGATCTGGGACCAGGCTAGGACGCTCTGTCTCCAGGGCCGAAGCAAATGTGACTGGTTAGTAGGAAAGTCATGTGACTGGTTAAATTCAGACAAATAATCCACTTGGTTATGGTTAGGGGTTGGTTCAAGGGCCACTTAAAGCAGTGACATGGATGGTAGTAAAGCCTCAGGGGTTGAGATGAGAGAGGAGTTCTGTCATGGAGAAGGGTAGGGAGGACAGGGAGGGAGATGCCAAACTACCCTCACACAAAACCGTTGGTTACGCTTCGATTGGTATGAACGGTGTTCGTAGACAATTATTGCCCATTATTCCTAACAGAACTCATCCAAGTGTGCTTACCTTTCACAGTACTGCTATTACCAGATGGGAGGCTATATTTGGATTTGTTAGAGAAGAAAGTTTAGAAGAATGTTTGGAGTGTGCCTCCCTCATTCCCCAACGCCACTCTCTCCTCTCCAAAACAAACTCTTCATGATTTATTCACTGACGCCGCAGTAGGCTCACCCCCCACACACACTTTCTCAACCCTTCTCTGCCAAATATGCCCAAGCTCAAATATCCCAGCTGGGTGCTCGCTAGCTAGTTTAGCACCCCGACTGAGTTTGCTAAATAAAACACTTTGCCTTCCGAAATGTTCAAGGATCAAAGAATTCTCTCTCTGTTATTTGGGATAGTGATATATACCCACCTAAAAGTTGGGTGGGAGTATTTTCCAAAGCTGTGATCCCACTCCAATAGACCCCAGGGAAGGGATACCTCCTCCCTGCTTCCTCGCTCTCCTTTCACACCCTCCCTCCTCTGTCACTGCATATCCTCCCTACCACAGCAGTATTCCTCTATTCATCTATCTTCTGATTTATTCCGGGTTTCGTCTGAATTAGTTTTCTCTGGAGTCTTTCTTGCCCTTATTTTCTCTCTTCTCTCTCCCGTAACGTCTCATCATCCGTAGGCTTTTTCCCATACATCCCTTTTTGTTTGTCAACATATTGCTTGCCTGTATTTCCCATCATACAGTGGGGCAAAAAAAGTATTTAGTCAGCCAGCAATTGTGCAAGTTCTCCCACTTAAAAGGATGAGAGGCCTGTAATTTTCATCATAGGTACACTTCAACTAGACAAAATGAGATAAAAAATCCAGAAAAATTCATTGTAGGATTTTTAATGAATTTATTTGCAAATTATGGTGGAAAATAAGTATTTGGTCACCTACAAACAAGCAAGATTTCTGGCTCTCACAGACCTGTAACTTCTTCTTTAAGAGGCTCCTCTGTCCTCCACTTGTTACCTGTATTAATGGCACCTGTTTGAACTTGTTATCAGTATAAAAGACACCTGTCCACAACTCAAACAGTCACAATCCAAACTCCACTATGGCCAAGACCAAAGAGCTGTCAAAGGACACCAGAAACAAAATTGTAGACCTGCACCAGGCTGGGAAGACTGAATCTGCAATAGGTAAGCAGCTTGATTTGAATAAATCAACTGTGGGAGCAATTATTAGGAAATGGAAGACATACAAGACCACTGATAATCTCCCTCGATCTGGGGCTCCACGCAAGATCTCACCCCGTGGGGTCAAAATGATCACAAGAATGGTGAGCAAAAATCCCAGAACCTCACGGGGGGACCTAGTGAATGACCTGCAGAGAGCTGGGACCAAAGTAACAAAGCCTACCATCAGTAACACACTACGCCGCCAGGGACTCAAATCCTGCAGTGCCAGACGTATCCCCCTGCTTAAGCCAGTACAAGTCCAGGCCCGTCTGAAGTTTGCTAGAGAGCATTTGGATGATCCAAAAGAAGATTGGGAGAATGTCATATGGTCAGATGAAACCAAAATATAACTTTTTGTGAAAATATAACCCTACTGTGAAGTATGGGGGTGGAAACATCATGCTTTGGGGCTGTTTTTCTGCAAAGGGACCAGGACGACTGATCCGTGTAAAGGAAAGAATGAAAATCTCATTTATCGTGAGATTTTGAGTGAAAACCTCCTTCCATCAGCAAGGGCATTGAAGATTAAACGTGGCTGGGTCTTTCAGCATGACAATGATCCCAAACACACCGCCCGGGCAAAGAAGGAGTGGCTTCGTAAGAAGCATTTCAAGGTCCTGGAGTGGCCTAGCCAGTCTCCAGATCTCAACCCCATAGAAAATCTTTGGAGGGAGTTGAAAGTCTGTGTTGCCCAGCAACAGCCCCAAAACATCACTGCTCTAGAGGAGATCTGCATGGAGGAATGGGCCAAAATACCAGCAACAGTGTGTGAAAACGTTTGACCTCTGTCATTGCCAACAAAGGGTATATAACAAATTATTGAGAAACTTTTGTTATTGACCAAATACTTATTTTCCAGCATAATTTGCAAATAAATTCATTAAAAATCCTACAATGTGATTTTCTGGATTTTTCTTTCTCGTTTTGTCTGTCATAGTTGAAGTGTACCTATGATGTAAATTACAGGCCTCTCTCATCTTTTTAAGTGGGAGAACTTGCACAATTGGTGGCTGACTAAATACTTTTTTGCCCCACTGTACATCAGATATTGTATATGCCAGTCATTAAGTCGTTTGTTACAATGCCTCACACACACAGCTTTAATGCAGAACATCACTTTAGTCACACAGTGGAACGCTTCGGCATATCGACAAGGGACGCTGATATTCCCTGTGCTATTGATACCTGTCACTGTTTGTCAGTGTCACTGTTATTCGGTCTTTATACAGCAGTTTAGTAGAGCCTCCAGCCTGAAAGGCTACCACAGAGCTTTGCCCATTGATTGGAGCGACCGGGCGGGTATTTGAGCTTAACCAAATAATGCCCGCTGGCAGTCCTTCCAAACAGCTGCGACCCCATTGATTTTCACTGGATGTCATGTGGGCTGAAGGGCAAGGCTTTGCCCCTACAGAGCTCCATTCACAAAGTACTACTGTAACGGTGACACAATGAGTAGAATGTGTGCTGCTCTGCCTACTGTTTCAATGGTATTATTAGACAAGACCCTGCAATATTCTAGTGTAGCCAAGGAGTGCCTGTGTGTGTGTGTGTGTGTGTGTGTGTGTGTGTGTGTGTGTGTGTGTGTGTGTGTGTGTGTGTGTGTGTGTGTGACCTTCCCAGGATTTTTGTTGTGTCTCCACTCCCATCTCCCTCTGATTTCTCTCTCTCTCTCTTCTTCTCCTGGCTCCTTATCAATCTCTCTCCCACTTCTCCTCCTCAGTCTCTCTCTCTTCTTCTCTCCTGGCTCCTTATCAATCTTTCTCCCACTTCTCCTCCTCAGTCTCTCTTAAATCTTTGTTGTCACTGGCTCTTACACCTATACTTCCCTTTTTCCCCATGTCTCTCTCTCTTGATGTTTCTCTCACACAGTGCCGCTAGTTAATCATTTAGAGTTCAGGTAGGTCTAGGCTAGTTAATCATTTGGAGTTCAGGTAGGTCTAGGCTAGTTAATCATTTGGAGTTCAGGTAGGTCTAGGCTAGTTAATCATTTGGAGTTCATGTAGGTCTAGGCTAGTTAATCATTTGGAGTTCAGGTAGGTCCACGCTAGTTAATCATTTGGAGTTCAGGTAGGTGTTCAGGTATGTCTAGGCTAGTTAATCATGTGGAATTCAGGTAGGTGTTCAGGTATGTCTAGGCAAGTTAATCATTTGGAGTTCAGGTAGGTCTAGGCTAGTTAATCATGTGGAATTCAGGTACAGTAGCAAACTAAGGAAAGTAGGAGGGGTAAGACAGTACATCTCTCTCCATCTTCTCATCTCTCTCCTGTAGAAACTGCTCCAGCTTCAGAACTTCAACACTCTGATGGCCGTGGTGGGGGGGCTCAGTAACAGCTCTATATCTCGCCTCAAAGACACCCAATCACACATCAGCAACGAGACCAACAAGGTGAACTAACATCTCATGCCTTATCTACACTCCATGCTATCGCTTTACAAACAACCTGGTGTTACCACCACTATTACGATCTGAAAACAGAAAGTATTTAGAAACGTTAGCACACATTAACCCACATATGCCCCATCCTCTTCCTCTTCTCCTTCACCCTTCCTCCCTCCTCCATCCATCCCCTCAGGTGTTCAACAGCCTGATCGAACTGGTGACGTCGTGCGGCAACTACAGCCAGTACCGACGTCGCTTCTCCGACTGCACAGGCTTCCGTTTTCCTATCCTGGGCGTGCACCTCAAGGACCTGATCGCCGTGCACGTGGCGCTGTCCGACTGGGCCGACCCGGGCAAGAGCAGGGTCAACCTGGCCAAGAGCCAACAGCTGTATGTTATCCTCCAGGAGTTGGCTCTCATCCAGACCACGCCACCCAGCATCGATGCCAACACAGACCTACTTAACCTACTTACGGTTAGTGTCACATAGCGTGGTCCCAGATCTGTTTGCGCTGTCTTGCCAAGTTTGCAAACCTCTGGCAATTATCTATTACCATGGTGAACTAGAGAACATACAAGAATATGCATAATTGACAATGAAATAATATGGTTATGTATGCAGGAATTACCTTCAGTTAAGGACTTCCATGAAAATGTTAATGAGAGAGGTTGGAACTTAATTGGCAGTTAAGAATGTATTTTATATATATATATATATATATATATATATATATATAGAGAGAGAGGGAGAGAGAGAGAGGGAGAGAGAGCGAGAAAGAGGGAGAGAGGGCAAATGAATGGAATCAATGATGGCATGTGGCTAAGAGGAGGTCTGTCACTCAAAATTAGGGAATATATTGAAAGTGACCTGTTGTGAGTGCAAGGATGGAGAGGGAGCTTGATGGCCTAATAGGAATTGCAAATTCCAATAGGTTCCACTCGGAAATAGCTAATGACTACCTCGAAAGGGCATTCAGATTTCTGCTATTCAAATGTATTCCCACTTCTGTTCCTCTGATGATAATGCTTATTTTACACTGTTAGCCTGTGATATTGTCATTTCCATTCCAGTGAAAAGTGATAGTGAATACTCTCATGATTCCTGTGTTCTTCTGGCTAATATCCAAAGGTGTACTGCACTCTGGCTTGCACACTGAAAAACTATTCTCTATTTCTGGTTTTCAGCTACCCAGTGGTTTTCAGCTACCCAGTGGTTTTCAGCTACCCAGTGGGCAAAAATTTAGTGTTTTTTTTTTCTCACCCAGCACTTAACCTAAATCCAATGACATGGTGACATTAGTGTTGAATTCACGGTAGTTGACAACTCAACCAAATGTAAATCAAATCTAGACATTGAGCTGACGTCTGTGGGTAGACGTTCTCTCACACACACACACACACACACACACACACACACACACACACACACACACACACACACACACACACACACACACACACACACACACACACACACACACACACACACACACACACACACACACACACACACACACACACACACACACACACACACACATTCTTAATTGCCATTCATGATTCAACCTCCCCTATCACCCACTTCCTATTGGGATATGTAAAGGTTGATTTCCTGTCAGGTGCCTTTATTAGCCCGGTTATCTAGAGGGAGATCGATACCGCCAGGTGCTGTTTGAGTTGCATGGACTCCACATGGTGTTGAAAGCGTTCCACAGGGATGCTGGCCCACGTTGACTCCAATGCTTCCCACTGTTGTGTCAAGTTGGCTGGATGTCCTTTGGGTGGTGGACCATTCTTGATACACACGGGAAACTGTTGAGCGTGAAAAACCCAGCAGCGTTGCAGTTCTTGACACAAACCGGTGCGCCTGGTACCTAGTACCATACCCCATTCAAAGGCATTTAAATCTGTTGTCTTGCCCATTCACCATCTGAATGGCACACAGACACAATCCGTGTCTCAAGGCTTAAAAATACATATTTACATATTTGCTGCTATAACAGCCTCTTCTGGGAAGGCTTTTCACTAGATGTTGGAACATTGCTGCGTGGACTTGCTTCCATTCAGCCACAAGAGCATTAGTGAGGTCGGGCACTGATGTTGGGCGATTAGGCTTGGCTCGCAGTCGGCGATCCAATTAATCCTAAAGGTGTTCGGTGGGGTTGAGGTCAGGGCTCTGTGCAGGCCAGTCAAGCTCTTCCACACCGATCTTGACAAACCATTTCTGTATGGACCTCGCTTTGTGCACGGGGGCGTTGTCATGCTGAAACAGGAAAGGGCCTTGACCAAACTAGAATACTAGATCTTAATAACTAGAATAGTCTAGAATGTCATTGTATGCTGTAGCGTTTAGATTTCCCTTGACTGGAAGTCTAGAATGTCATTGTATGCTGTAGCTTTTAGATTTCCCTTGACTGGAAGTCTAGAATGTCATTGTATGCTGTAGCTTTTAGATTTCCCTTGACTGGAAGTCTAGAATGTCATTGTATGCTGTAGCTTTTAGATTTCCCTTGACTGGAAGTCTAGAATGTCATTGTATGCTGTAGCGTTTAGATTTCCCTTGACTGGAAGTCTAGAATGTCATTGTATGCTGTAGCTTTTAGATTTCCCTTGACTGGAACTAAAGGGCCTAGCCTGACCCATGAAAAACAGCCCCAGACCATTATTCCTCCTCCCCCAAACTTCACAGTTGGCACTATGCATTCGGGCAGGTAACGTTCTCCTGGCATCCGCCAAACCCAGATTCATCCGTCGGACTGCCAGATGTGAAGCGTGATTCATCACTCCAGAGAACGTGTTTCCACTGGTCCAGAGTCCAATGGTAGCGAGATTTACACCACTCCAGCCAACGCTTGGCATTGCACATGGTGATCTTAGGTTTGTGTGCGGCTGCTGGGCCATGGAAACCATTTCATTAAGCTTTTGACGAACAGTTATTGTGCTGACTTTGCTTTCAGAGGCAGTTTGGAACTTGGTAGTGAGTGTTGTAACCGAGGACAGATGTTTTTTATGCGCCATGCACTTCAGCACTCAGTGGTCCCGTTCTGTGAGCTTGTGTGGCCTACCACTTCATGGCTGAGCTGTTGTTGCTCCTAGACGATTCCACTTCTTGATACCAGCACTTACAGTTGACCGGGGCAGCTCTAGCAGGGCAGAAATGTTGACGAACTGATTTTGTTGGAAAGGTGGCATCCTATGACAGTGCCACTTTGAAAGTCACTGAGCTCTTCAGTACGGGCTATTCTCCTGTTAATGTTTGTCTATGGAGATCGCATGGCTGTGTGCTCGATTGTTTTCAGACCTGTCAGCAACAGGTGTGGCTGAAATAGGCAAATCCACAAACCTTTGTATATATAGTGTATATCAACAAATACAATTTATACACATCAAAGAGAATAATCAGGTAACAGTTGAGAAATGAAATATTCAAGGCCTCATGTGTATGACATGGCTATTGTGTGTCTAATATTATGACAGGCCAGGGTATAATCTGCAGCAATATGTCTACGTTTTCTCCTAAAATAATGCAGATTCTCTTCTGAACTGGTAGTTCAACAAATCCATTCTTTCTTCAAATTTCGGGAGATGAAAACCTCGGAGCAGTGGAGGACATGCTGATCATTCTCTAGTCCATCTGACCGTCCGTGTTTTTTAATGGCGCCGTGTCTCTTTGGCCAGGCTAAGATCAGTCTTTACATTGTTCATGTCTTCGTTTCTTTGAATTCTTTGATCTTGACGAGGTGTTGTGCTATTTTGAAATCTATATTTATAATTTGGTAACATTGAAGTTTGTGATGAAATTTAATTTAATTTAGCCAATAATTAGTGCTTGTATTTTGGTTATAGATTTCTATTGGTTTGCATTTGGTTATTGATGGTTGAGGGGGTGCGGTGTTTGAATAAGAAAGCTTTGTGATGATAACATTCTGGATCACAGTGTGTTAGGTTAGGTATTTCTGTACACACCTAGAATATTTTTACAAAATTCCAGGTGTAAAATTTCAGTGGGGCAATTATCCCATGATCTATATTTTAAATTGGAAGGGGGTCCCCAAAATTAGCTGCCATATAGCAGGATTTAAGTTATGACGGACTAAAATTATAATTGGTGGGTTGAATGTGGACAGGGTATTTTTTTAATTGCAAAATATGCTCTGTGTGCTTTCTTTAAAAACAATGAGAGACTCTGTTGACAGTCATTTAATGAGTTGAAGGACACCTGTGGAAGTTTGCTAAGAAGTGGTCGATACTCAGTCATATAATTAACTGTCTTTATACGGTTTATTCAACTTCAGCCTTCGTTTGGATAGATGTTAGAAGATGGAGTTAAAAGTCAATACGTCTGTGAAACCATGGCAATACGGTTTACTGTGGAGAGCCAATGTTAACTCACCAACAGGCTTTAAGCCTCCTCGTCCAATCAATACATTTCTTTAGGTTTATTCATGATCCTTAAAAGGAAAATGATTCCATGATTATTTATTCGATATGAGAGAGAGCTGTGATCCTCTGGAAACAACAATACATTCTTCTACTCCTCTCCTCTGTTGTCATGGTATCCACATGCAGTAGCTATATTCATCAAGTTGTCATGTTTTGCAGGTGTCTCTGGACCAGTACCACACAGAAGAGGAGATCTACCAGCTGTCTCTACAGAAAGAGCCACGCAGTGCTAAACCGGCGGTGAGAGCTAGGGGCCAATAGGGACCAATGTGTTCTTCCAGCTTATATCTTATTGAACTTCTTCTATGTGTTCTTCCAGCTTATATCTTATTGAACTTCTTCTATGTGTTCTTCCAGCTTATATCTTATTGAACTTCTTCTATGTGTTCTTCCAGCTTATATCTTATTGAACTTCTTCTATGTGTTCTTCCAGCTTATATCTTATTGAACTTCTTCTATGTGTTCTTCCAGCTTATATCTTATTGAACTTCTTCTATGTGTTCTTCCAGCTTATATCTTATTGAACTTCTTCTATGTGTTCTTCCAGCTTATATCTTATTGAACTTCTTCTATGTGTTCTTCCAGCTTATATCTTATTGAACTTCTTCTATGTGTTCTTATAACTGATATAGGAAGTCAACATATTCTTGTAATAGCTTATAGGAAACGCATTTCTTATTGTACAGCTTATAGGAAACCTAATCATGTGACTTGAACACTGTTGTTCTCAACTTTCATTGCTTCTAGGAAGTCTCTGGAGAACTCTCTCGTTTGGGAACTCTCTCTTCCCAGAACTATCTTTGCTGAAATGACAACAATTTCCGCTTTATAAGTCATTGATTTATGTTCCCGTCTTTTCATTGGTTTGGCAGAACTCCGGCTCCTCCCCTGCGCCTGCCCCCCAGCCATCGATGATTGACGAGTGGGCTGCGTCGGTGAAGCCCAAAGCCGACCCTGCGGTCATCAACAAACACATAGAGAAGATGGTGGATGTACGTTACGCTATGATTCTCACATCTAGCCTGGTTTAAACAGATTGAATGCTGTCCTCAATGGTGAGCGCAGCATTTAGTCTGGTTCAACTCACATCCAATTGATGGCTAATTACAACTTGTTGAGGCCATGTAATTGGCTTGGAACATAGTCGTTATCCTCACAGCTACCCTGTTATTAATACACGAGTCCCAGTCATGACAACCGTAGTACTCTGTTTTTATATGCTGTGGTGATGTGTGTTTCCTCGGTTACAGTCTGTCTTCAAGAACTTTGACACTGACGGGGACGGTCACATCTCCAGGGAGGAGTTTGAGATCATCAGGAACAACTTCCCCTACCTCAGCAAGTTTGGAGAACTGGACAAAAACCAGTGAGAGACAAAAGCATCATCCCAGCAACTGTTAACCGTAGGCTATGTAGCAACAGTCACAAATAACTGATATTGTAACCGTAGGCTACGTAGCAACAGTCACAAATAACTGATATTGTAACCGTAGGTTACGTAGCAACAGTCACAAATAACTGATATTGTAACCGCTACGTAGCAACAGTCACATATAACTGATATTGTAACCAGGTTACAGCAACAGTCACAAATAACTGATATTGTAACCGTAGGTTACGTAGCAACAGTCACAAATAACTGATATTGTAACCGTAGGTTACGTAGCAACAGTCACAAATAACTGATATTGTAACCGTAGGTTAGCAACAGTCAGAATAACAACAGTCACAAATAACTGATATTGTAACCGTAGGTTACGTAGCAACAGTCACATATAACTGATATTGTAACCGTAGGCTACGTAGCAACAGTCACAAATAACTGATATTGTAACCGTAGGCTACGTAGCAACAGTCACAAATAACTGATATTGTAACCGTAGGTTACGTAGCAACAGTCACAAATAACTGATATTGTAACCGTAGGTTACGTAGCAACAGTCACAAATAACTGATATTGTAACCGTAGGCCACGTAGCAACAGTCACATATAACTGATATTGTAACTGTAGGCCACGTAGCAACAGTCACAAATAACTGATATTGTAACCGTAAGCTATGTAGCAACAGTCACATATAACTGATATTGTAACCGTAGGCTACGTAGCAACAGTCACATATAACTGATATTGTAACTGTAGGCCACGTAGCAACAGTCACAAATAACTGATATTGTAACCGTAGGCTATGTAGCAACAGTCACATATAACTGATATTGTAACTGTAGGCTATGTAGCAACAGTCACATATAACTGATATTGTAACTGTAGGTTACGTAGCAACAGTCACATATAACTGATATTGTAACCGTAGGCTACGTAGCAACAGTCACATATAACTGATATTGTAACCGTAGGCTACGTAGCAACAGTCACAAATAACTGATATTGTAACCGTAAGCTATGTAGCAACAGTCACATATAACTGATATTGTAACCGTAGGCTACGTAGCAACAGTCACATATAACTGATATTGTAACTGTAGGCCACGTAGCAACAGTCACAAATAACTGATATTGTAACCGTAAGCTATGTAGCAACAGTCACATATAACTGATATTGTAACTGTAGGCTATGTAGCAACAGTCACATATAACTGATATTGTAACTGTAGGCTATGTAGCAACAGTCACATATAACTGATATTGTAACCGTAGGCTACGTAGCAACAGTCACATATAACTGATTTTGTAACCGTAGGCTACGTAGCAACAGTCACTGATAACGGATATTTTTACCATATATGTTAGAGTATTACACCATTAGATCAGGAAAGAGACACGTCTTGTTAATCATTTCATTATCTCTTTCCCTCGCTCTCTCTTCCTCTCTCCCCTTATCCCTCTCATTCTCACTCTCCATTTCTCCCTCTCGCTCTCCCTCTTGCTCTCTCTCGCTCTCTCTCCCTCCCTCTTGCTCTCCCTCCCGCTTGCTCTCCCTCCCGCCTGCTCTCCCTCCCGCTTGCTCTCCCTCCCGCTTGCTCTCCCTCCCGCTTGCTCTCCCTCCCGCTTGCTCTCCCTCCCGCTTGCTCTCCCTCCCGCTTGCTCTCCCTCCCTCTTGCTCTCCCTCCCTCTTGCTCTCCCTCCCTCTTGCTCCCTCTCTCTCGCTCCCTCTATCCCCCTCACTCTCTCTATCCCCACCTCGCTCTCTCTCCCTCCCGCTCTCTCTCCCTCTCGCTCTTGCTCTCCCTCTCCCTCTTCCTATCCCTCTATTCCTCCCCCTTTCTCTCCCTCTATGCCTCCCCCTTCCTCTCCCTCTATTCCTCCCCCTTCCTCTCCCTCTATTCCTCCCTCTTCCTCTCCCTCTATCCCTCCCCCTTGATCTCTATCCCTCCCCCTTGCTCTCTATCCCTCCCCCTTACTCTCTATCCCGACCTCTCACTCTCTATCCCGACCTCTCGCTCTCTATCCCGACCTCTCGCTCTCTATCCCGACCTCTCGCTCTCGTTCCCTCTCGCTCTCGTTCCCTCTCGCTCTCGTTCCCTCTCGCTCTCGTTCCCTCTCGCTCTCGTTCCCTCTCGCTCTCGTTCCCTCTCGCTCTCTCTATCCCTCTCGCTCTCTCTATCCCTCTCGCTCTCTCTATCCCTCTCGCTCTTTCCATCTCCCTTCCGCTCTCTAATTGTGTTGCTGTCCTGGGGCTTTGTGGGGTCTGTTTGTGTTTGTGAACAGAGCCCCAGGACAGCAACACAATTAGAGAGTTATTAGCTTGCTTAGGGGACTCTTCTCCAGGTTCATCTCTCTGTAGGTGATGGCTTTGTTATGGAAGGTTTGGGAATCCCTTCCTTTTTGGTGGTTGTAGAATTGAACAGTTCTTTAAAAGTGTTTTGATAATGTGCATCTGCCTAATTCTCCTCTGAATGCATTATTTGGTGTTTTACGTTGTACACGGAGGATTTTTTTGTTGTAGCAGAAATCTGCATGCAGAGTCTCAATTTCGTGTTAGTTCTATTTTGTGAATTCTTGGTTGGTGAGCGGACCCCAGACCTCACAACCATAAAGGGAAATGGGTTCTATAACTGATTCAAGTATTTTTAGCCAGATCCTTATTGGTATGTCGAATTTTATGTTCCTTTTGATGGCATAGAATGTCCTTCTTGCCTTGTCTCTCAGACCGTTCACAGCTTTGTGGAAGTTACCAATTGGAATGTGTATATTTGATCATTTCATTCAGGATACCATCAACACTACAGGCCTTTTTGGGTTGGAGAGTTTGTATTTTGTCCTGTAGTTCAATCAATGTAATTGGAGAATCCAGTGGGTTCTGGTCGTCTTTAATAGTCGATTCTAAGATTTGTTTTTGATCAGGTATATGTTTTTGCTGTTGGTTCTTTGTTATGGAGCCAAATAGATTGGTGAAGTGGTTTATCCATACATCTCTGTTTTGGATAGATAACTCTTCGTGTTGTTTGTTATGGAGCCAAATAGATTGGTGACGTGGTTTATCCATACATCTCTGTTTTGGATAGATAACTCTTCATGTTGTTTGTTATTGAGCCAAATAGATTGGTGAAGTGGTTTATCCATACATCTCTGTTTTGGATAGATAACTCTTCGTGTTGTTTGTTATGGAGCCAAATAGATTGGTGAAGTGGTTTATCCATACATCTCTGTTTTGGATAGATAACTCTTCATGTTGTTTGTTATTGAGCCAAATAGATTGGTGAAGTGGTTTATCCATACATCTCTGTTTTGGATAGATAACTCTTCGTGTTGTTTGTTATGGAGCCAAATAGATTGGTGAAGTGGTTTATCCATACATCTCTGTTTTGGATAGATAACTCTTCATGTTGTTTGTTATTGAGCCAAATAGATTGGTGAAGTGGTTTATCCATACATCTCTGTTTTGGATAGATAACTCTTCGTGTTGTTTGTTATGGAGCCAAATAGATTGGTGAAGTGGTTTATCCATACATCTCTGTTTTGGATAGATAACTCTTCATGTTGTTTGTTTGACCATTTGTCATTGTTGTTTATTTTCTTCAGTTGTCTGCTTAATTTTTTGATTTGATATGGGAGCTTAGAGGTCAAATATACTGTTTAGGTTTTCTACTACCTTCACGATTACAGTGAAACGTTATGTCCAGGAAGTTGTCTAAAAGGGATGGAATTTGTTTCCTAAAAGTTTTTTGGTAGGGTTCTACACTACCTGCCATCTATAGTATTTCTTAATATTATGCAGTTCCTTTGGCTTTGATGCCTCATGATTGAGTATTGCTCTGTTCAAGTAGACTGATTTTGCTGTGGCCTGATGGGGGTGTCAGTGGGCTGACTGCGAACGCTCTGAGAGACTCTGGGTTGAGGTCCGTGATAGAAAGTAATCTACAGTACTACTGCCAAGGGATGAGTTATAGGTGTACCTACCGTAAGAGTCCCCACAAAGCCTACCATTGACTATGTACAAACCCAGCGTGCGTCAGAGCTGCAGGAGTTGTGATCGTTTTGTTGTTGTTGGTTGTTTTGCCGTAGTGGCTAGGAGGGTATATTTGGGAGGGGAAGGCTGTCAGGTAGGTGTTTCTCCCCCTGTGTGTTAAGAGTGTCAGGTTCTTGTCCAGGTCTGGCATTTAGGCCGCCACAGGCTAGTACCTGGAAATGGTTAATCTCCCCTTCTAGGATGGAGAAGCTGTCTTCATTAAAGTATGGGGATTCTATTAGGGGGATAGAGGTAGCACAGATTAGGACATTTTTCGCTGTTGAGATCATTTGATAAATCATTTCTAGCCAGATGTAAAATGTTCCTGTTCTGACAAATTTACTAGAGAGGGTTAGATCTGCTCTATACCAAATGAGCGTACCCCCTGAGTCCCTTCCCTGTTTTACTGCTGGTAGTTTGGTTGATGGGACTACCAGCTCTCTGTAACCTAGACAGCAACCAGTGGGCCCGTTTTCTCTATACCACATTTATTTTAGATGAAAATGTCTGTATTTCCAATTTCTTTGATGAAGTCTGGGTTCCCGGCTCTTTAGGCCAATGGCAGATGACCTTTCTGTCTCTCTCTCTCTCTCTCTCTTTCTCTCTCTCTCTCTTCTCCCCTTCCTCCTCGCCACCTCTCCCTCCCTCCAGAGATGGGCAGATCAGCCGGGAAGAGATGATCGACTACTTCATGAAGGCCAGCTCTCTGCTCAACTGTAAGATGGGCTTCATCCACACCTTCACAGAGACCACCTACGTCAAACCCACCTTCTGTGAACACTGCGCTGGCTTTGTGAGTATCTTATCCACTGGTCAGTTTTTTATTTCAGCTTTATTTAACCAGGTAGTCCAGTTGAGAACAAGTTCTCATTTGCAACTTTGACCTGGCCAAGATAAAGCGTAGCAATTCGACACAATACAACAAGACAGAGTTACACATGGAATAAACAAAACATACAGTTAATAATACAGTAGAACAAAGAAAACAAAATGTCTATATACAGTGAGTGCAAATGAGGTATGATAAGGGAGTTAAGGCATTAAATAGGTCATGTTGGCGAAGTAATTACAATATAGCAATTAAACACTGGAATGGTAGATGTGCAGAAGATGAATGTGCAAGTAGAGATTCTGGGGTGCAAAGGAGCAAGTTAAATAAATAAATACAGTATGGGGATGAGGTAGGTAGATAGCCCATCTGTACACTGCCCATCTATGTACAGGTGCAGTGATCTGTGAGCTGCTCTGACAGCTGATGCTTAAAGCTAGTGAGGGAGATATGAGTCTCCAGCTTCAGAGATTTTTGCAGTTCGTTCCAGTCATTGGCAGCAGAGAACTGGAAGGAAAGATGACCAAAGGAGGAATTGACCAGTGAGATATACCTGCTGGAGCGCGTGCTACGAGTGGGTGGTGCTATGGTGACCAGTGAGCTGAGATAAAGTGGGGCTTTACCTAGCAGAGACTTGTAGATAACCTGTAGCCAGTGGGTTTGGCGACGAGTATGAAGCGAGGGCCAACCAACGAGAGCGTACAGGTCGCAATGGTGGGTAGTGTATGGACCTTTGGTGACAAAACGGATGGCACTGTGATAGACTGCATCCAGTTTGTTGCGGAGTGTTGGATGCTATTTTATAGATAACATCACCGAAGACGAGGATCGGTAGGATGGTCAGTTTTACGAGGGTATGTTTGGCAGCATGAGTGAAGGATGCTTTGTTGCGATATAGGAAGCCGATTCTGGATTTCATTTTGGATTGGAGATGCTTAATGTGAGTCTGGAAGAAGAGTTTCCAATCTAACCAGACACCTAGGTATTTGTAGTTGTCCACGTATTCTAAGTCAGAGCCGTCCAGAGTAGTGATGCTGGACGGGCGAGCAGGTGCGGGCAGTGATCGGTTGAAGAGCATGCATTTAGTTTTATTTGCATTTTAAGATCAGTTGTTGGCCACGGAATGAGAGTTGTATGGCATTGAAGCTCGTCTGGAGGTTAGTTAATACAGTGTCCAAAGAAGGGCCAGAAGTATACAGAATGGTGTTGTCTGCATAGAGGTGGATCAGAGAATCACCAGCAGCAAGAGCGACATCGTTGATATATACAGGGAAGAGAGTCGGCCCGAAGATTGAACCCTGTGGCACCCCCATAGAGACTGCCAGAGGTCCGGACAACAGGCCCTCCGATTTGACACACTGAACTCTATCAGAGAAGTAATTGGTAAACCAGGCGAGGCAATCATTTGAGAAACCAAGGCTGTCGAGTCTGCCAATAAGAATGTGGTGATTGACAGAGTCGAAAGGCTTGGCCAGGTCGATGAATACGGCTGCACAGTAATGTCTCTTATCGATGGCGTTTATGATGTCGTTTAGGACCTTGAGCGTGGCTGAGGTGCACCCATGACCAGCTTTGAAACCAGATTGCATAGCAGAGAAGGTACAGTGGGATTCGAAATGGTCGGTAATCTGTTTGTTAACTTGGATTTCGAAGACCTTAGAAAGACAGGGTAGGATAGATATAAGTCTGTAGAAGTTTGGGTCTAGAGTGTCACCCCCTTTGAAGAGGGGGATGACCGTGGCAGCTTTCCAATCTTTGGGAATTTCAGACGATACGAAGGAGAGGTTGAACAGGCTAGTAATAGGGGTTGCAACAATTTCGGCAGATAATTTTAGGAAGAGAGGTTCCAGATTGTCTAGCCCGGCTGATTTGTAAGGGTCCAGATTTTGCAGCTCTTTCAGAACATCAGCTATCTGGATTTGGGTGAAGGAGAAATGGTGGGGGCTTTGGCGGGTTGCTGTGGAGGGTGCCGAGGAGTTGACCGGAGTAGGGGTAGCCAGGTGGAAAGCATGGCCAGCCGTAGAGAAATGCTTATTGAAATTCTCAATTATAGTGGATTTATGGGTGGTGACAGTGTTCCCTAGCCTCTGAGCAGTTGGCAGCTGGGTGGAGGTGCTCTTATTCTCCATGGACTTTACAGTGTCACAGAACTATTTTGAGTTAGTACTACAGGATGCAAATTTCTGTTTGAAAAAGCTAGCCTTAGCTTTCCTAACTACTTTGTTCCTAACTTCCCTGAAAAGTTGCATATCACGGGGGCCGCTAGCAATGACCGCTAGCAATGGTAGGTAGTTAGCTGGCTAACTTCAGTTGAGGTATTCCAAAGTAAATATAAATACTTTAGGAGAAAAAAAAGCAGATCCACACCACATTGGGTGAGGCAGGTTGCAGGAGAGTATTTAGAAGTTGAGGTTTAGGAAAATATTTAAAAAAGATATGCAAAGAAAAATATGTAACGAGATGTATACAAAGGACACGACAGGACAAAGACGATTGACTGCTACGCCATCTTGGTAGTAAATGGTAGTTTGACCATCCATCCTCCCTCTAAAGTACAATACAGACTCATACAGACCAATTACCACAATGTCTTAAAATAGATGATTTAAATCACAAAAGAGAACCTTGGTCAAAATTGCTATGATTTTGTATAGATCTCTATTCCTCTACTATTCCCTACTGTCTTCAATGCATTTTTAATTGGATTGATTAAATTGATTGGTGAAAGCGCCGTTTGGACAGAATGTCATTGATGACCATTGATGGCTCTCGAGTGGCACAGCGGTCCAATGCACTGCATCTCAGTGCTAGAGGAGTCACTACAGACCCTGGTTCGATCCCGGGCTGTATCACAACCGGCCGTGATCGAGAGTCCCAAAGGGCGGTGCACAATTGGCCCAGCGCTGTCCGGGTTAGGGAAGGGTTTGGCCGGGGTAGCCGTCATTGTAAAATAAGAATTTGTTCTGAACTGACCTAGTTAAATAAAGGTTAAATGGAAAAAATGAATGGACACGCCCTGTCGCTTTGAGTATTCTGACATATTTTTGTGAAGGTTCTTGTCAGTAACCGCATTTATTCTCTATTAATATTGGGTCTGGTCTAGAGGCCATGCCAATTATTTGGAGATACAGCACTGGGATGGTGAGGTAACACAGTAGGCAGGTAATTGGGTCCTTGACAAACCTGGTTTTCCATGTGCTTGTGTGAGGAGACCGACCGAGTGGTGTCTGAGTTCTTCAGAGGAACTCTCTGTTGCCGCACACATGACCAGTGAGTCAGCAGAGTGTGTAATGAGAGCCAGTGATGGCTTTATACTGAGGTGACTGGGTGCCAACAGGTGCTCCAACAGGTGCACAGAAAGAGAGAGATGAGGTGCAGCACATCAACAAACACACTGACTCATACACTCTTTTTTAAATTTGATTTTTTAAAACACCCTTACACTTACCCCACCCCTACCCCCACCACCCCTACCCTTCTACACACACTGATGATTCACACAAGGGATCTAAGTGGAATTTCCAAGCCCTTCTGGGAAAATTGTAATAAAAAATGAAATGGAGGGAGGGAGGGAGAAAAGATTAGCTCGGTAACAGTGTGTGGCAGAGCGACAGGGCCACCAGCTACTTCCTGCCTGCCTGCGTGCTTTCCTGTTGGCTGTTGGCTTCGAGTCAAACAAAACAATTCAACTTCCCATTTTTCTGCACTGGAAAAAACAAGCCACCCGCCACCGTTATGGAGTGGATCAGACTTCTCTTCACAATCCAACATTGTTTTAATGTCTCTCTGACAACCACCGCTGTCGTCTCATCACATACTTACTGAAGCTTCCTGTGAATGGGTCTTGGTACTCACTGTATAGTTCAACGCTGGGAGATAAAGGACAGTGCAATCCCAACTGGCATCCTCTTCCCTATATTTGACAGGGGCTAGAGATATTGGTTATACAAGGGGTCAGTTGTAAGGATTGGTGTTTAGTTCTCTACAAAGCCATGTCTGTGGATGTGGGATGTAGCCCTTGTTCTTGTTGTCTGACTGATGAGAGGTTTTTATGTCCTGTTGGTCTAGTTCAGGAAAGAAAATGTATACTCTTTGATGCCATGTCTGGTCAGTGTTTTGGTGCCATCGAGGCTTGTTTGTGTTCGTTTGTCGGTCCCTGCTGTATGTGTGTGTGTGTGTGTCCGTCCGTGTGTGTGTCCGTCCATGTGTGTGTCCGTCCATGTTTGTGTGTCCGTCCGTGTGTGTGTGTGTGTGTGTGTGTGTGTGGGGTCGGGGTATTCTCTGTCCTCAGATCTCTGGTGTGGCTGTGATCTCCTGGACCAGTCTTTCATGTCATTGTTCCCCGCGGTGGGCTCCTAGTGCCTGCTTGATCTCACTCTCCCACCACCTCCCTTCTCTTCTACCTCTAATGCTCATTTTCTCTTTCTCTCTCACACTTCCTATCAGTAGCTCAGTTTCCATCCAATTGTTTAAAAAAAAATATATGTTTATTATTTTACAATAAAAAATCAAATAAAAAAGACAGCAATACTAACAATGACATTCATTGTACTGTTGAATGGGATGGCCAATTTAGAGGACAAAACAAAACTTAACTCACACATACACAAAATAAAACAAAATCCTATCCGTCCAATTGTTGACAGATTTTCATCCGAATGTTTGAAAATCTGCATTTTTGAATGTTTTTTTTTTTCCAGAGAAGTGTTTCCATCAAATTAACTCAGTGCAGATAAAAGTAGTGCACATATAATAACATTTTAAATTCCCATGTACCGAAATAAAACAATACAGGCCATAAATACAGGCCATAAATACAGGCTGTAAATACAGGCCGTAAATACAGGCCATAAATACAGGCCACAAATACAGGCTGTAAATACAGGCCATAAATACAGGCTGTAAATACAGGCCATAAATACAGGCTATAAATACAGGCTATAAATACAGGCTATAAATACAGGCCATAAATACAGGCCATAAATACAGGCCATAAATACAGGCCACAAATACAGGCTGTAAATACAGGCCATAAATACAGGCTGTAAATACAGGCCATAAATACAGGCTATAAATACAGGCTATAAATACAGGCCATAAATACAGGCCGTAAATACAGGCTGTAAATACAGTGGTTTTCAAAGCATTTTCAACTCTAAAATGTTGTGTTATATAGTGAATGTGCCCACTCTGGTCTTGGCACGTGCACTCTAGCCTACAGCTAACAGATACAAGGTATAGGCTACAGCTAAATACAGGGTATAGCCTACAGCTAAATACAGGCCTACAGCTAAATACAGTGAGGGTAAATACAGGCTATAAGATACAGGCTATAAATACAGGCTATAAATACAGTGAGTACAGCTACCAGATATAGTGATACAGCTACCAGGCTATAGCCTACAGCTAACAGATACAGTGTGCCTACAGCTACCAGATACAGTGAGGGTATAGCCTACAGCTACCAGATACAGTGAGGGTACAGCTACCAGATACAGTGAGGGTATAGCCTACAGCTACCAGATACAGTGAGGGTATAGCCTACAGCTACCAGATACAGTGAGGGTATAGCCTACAGCTAACAGATACAGTGAGGGTATAGTCTACAGCTACCAGATACAGTGAGGGTATAGCCTACAGCTATCAGATACAGTGAGGGTACAGCTACCAGATACAGTGAGGGTATAGCCTACAGCTACCAGATACAGTGAGGGTATAGTCTACAGCTAACAGATACAGTGAGGGTATAGTCTACAGCTAACAGATACAGTGAGGGTATAGTCTACAGCTAACAGATACAGTGAGGGTATAGTCTACAGCTAACAGATACAGTGAGGGTATAGTCTACAGCTACCAGATACAGTGAGGGTATAGCCTACAGCTACCAGATACAGTGAGGGTATAGCCTACAGCTACCAGATACAGTGAGGGTATAGCCTACAGCTACCAGATACAGTGAGGGTATAGTCTACAGCTAACAGATACAGTGAGGGTATAGCTACCAGATACAGTGAGGGTATAGCCTACAGCTAACAGATACAGTGAGGGTACAGCTACCAGATACAGTGAGGGTATAGTCTACAGCTACCAGATACAGTGAGGGTACAGCTACCAGATACAATGAGGGTATAGCCTACAGCTAACAGATACAGTGAGGGTATAGCCTACAGCTAACAGATACAGTGTGCCTACAGCTACCAGATACAGTGAGGGTATAGCCTACAGCTACCAGATACAGTGAGGGTACAGCTACCAGATACAATGAGGGTATAGCCTACAGCTACCAGATACAGTGAGGGTATAGCTTACAGCTAACAGATACAGTGTGCCTACAGCTACCAGATACAGTGAGGGTATAGCCTACAGCTACCAGATACAGTGAGGGTACAGCTAACAGATACAGTGTGCCTACAGCTACCAGATACAGTGAGAGTATAGCCTACAGCTGCCAGATACAGTGAGGGTATAGCTACCAGATACAGTGAGGGTATAGCCTACAGCTATCAGATACAGTGAGGGTATAGCCTACAGCTCCCAGATACAGTGAGGGTATAGCTACCAGATACAGTGAGGGTATAGTCTACAGCTAACAGATACAGTGAGGGTATAGCTACCAGATACAGCGAGGGTATAGTCTACAGCTACCAGATACAGTGAGGGTATAGTCTACAGCTACCAGATACAGTGAGGGTATAGCCTACAGCTACCAGATACAGTGAGGGTATAGTCTACAGCTAACAGATACAGTGAGGGTATAGCCTACAGCTAACAGATACAGTGAGGGTATAGCCTACAGCTACCAGATACAGTGAGGGTATAGCCTACAGCTAACAGATACAGTGAGGGTATAGTCTACAGCTAACAGATACAGTGAAGGTATAGCCTACAGCTACCAGATACAGTGAGGGTATAGTCTACAGCTACCAGATACAGTGAGGGTATAGTCTACAGCTAACAGATACAGTGAGGGTATAGTCTACAGCTACCAGAGATACAGTGAGGGTATAGTCTACAGCTAACAGATACAGTGAGGGTATAGTCTACAGCTAACAGATACAGTGAGGGTATAGTCTACAGCTAACAGATACAGTGAGGGTATAGTCTACAGCTACCAGATACAGTGAGGGTATAGTCTAAAGCTACAGATACAGTGAGGGTATAGTCTACAGCTAACAGATACAGTGAGGGTATAGTCTACAGCTAACAGATACAGTGAGGGTATAGTCTACAGCCAGATACAGTGAGGGTATAGCCTACAGCTATCAGATACAGTGAGGGTATAGCCTACAGCTACCAGATACAGTGAGGTATAGCTACCAGATACAGTGAGGGTATAGCCTACAGCTAACAGATACAGTGAGGGTATAGCTACCAGATACAGTGAGGGTATAGTCTACAGCTACCAGATACAGTGAGGTATAGCCTACAGCTACCAGATACAGTGAAGGTATAGTCTACAGCTAACAGATACAGTGAGGGTATAGTCTACAGCTACCAGATACAGTGAGGGTATAGCCTACGGCTACCAGATACAGTGAGGGTATAGCCTACAGCAGATACAGTGAGGGTATAGTCTACAGCTAACAGATACAGTGAAGGTATAGCCTACAGCTACCAGATACAGTGAGGGTATAGTCTACAGCTACAGATACAGTGAGGGTATAGTCTACAGCTAACAGATACAGTGAGGGTATAGTCTACAGCTACCAGATACAGTGAGGGTATAGTCTACAGCTAACAGATACAGTGAGGGTATAGTCTACAGCTAACAGATACAGTGAGGGTATAGTCTACAGCTAACAGGTACAATGAGGGTATAGTCTACAGCTAACAGATACAGTGAGGGTATAGTCTACAGCTACCAGATACAGTGAGGGTATAGTCTACAGCTACCAGATACAGTGAGGGTATAGTCTACAGCTACCAGATACAGTGAGGGTATAGTCTACAGCTAACAGATACAATGAGGGTATAGTCTACCAGATACAGTGAGGGTCTAGCTACCAGATACAGTGAGGGTATAGCCTACAGCTACCAGATACAGTGAGGGTACAGCTACCAGATACAGTGAGGGTATAGCCTACAGCTAACAGACACAGTGTGCCTACAGCTAACAGATACAGTGAGGGTATAGTCTACAGCTACCAGATACAGTGAGGGTATAGTCTACAGCTACCAGATACAGTGAGGGTATAGCTACCAGATACAGTGAGGGTATAGCTACCAGATACAGTGAGGGTATAGTCTACAGCTACCAGATACAGTGAGGGTATAGTCTACAGCTACCAGATACAGTGAGGGTATAGTCTACAGCTAACAGATACAATGAGGGTATAGTCTACAGCTACCAGATACAGTGAGGGTATAGTCTACAGCTACCAGATACAGTGAGGGTATAGTCTACAGCTACCAGATACAGTGAGGGTATAGTCTACAGCTACCAGATACAGTGAGGGTATAGTCTACAGCTAACAGATACAATGAGGGTATAGTCTACAGCTAACAGATACAGTGAGGGTATAGTCTACAGCTACCAGATACAGTGAGGGTATAGTCTACAGCTACCAGATACAGTGAGGGTATAGTCTACAGCTAACAGGTACAATGAGGGTATAGTCTACAGCTAACAGATACAATGAGGGTATAGTCTACAGCTAACAGATACAGTGAGGGTATAGTCTACAGCTACCAGATACAGTGAGGGTACAGCTACCAGATACAGTGAGGGTATAGTCTACAGCTACCAGATACAGTGAGGGTATAGTCTACAGCTAACAGATACAATGAGGGTATAGTCTACCAGATACAGTGAGGGTCTAGCTACCAGATACAGTGAGGGTATAGCCTACAGCTACCAGATACAGTGAGGGTACAGCTACCAGATACAGTGAGGGTATAGCCTACAGCTAACAGACACAGTGTGCCTACAGCTAACAGATACAGTGAGGGTATAGTCTACAGCTACCAGATACAGTGAGGGTATAGCCTACAGCTACCAGATACAGTGAGGGTATAGTCTACAGCTACCAGATACAGTGAGGGTATAGTCTACAGCTAACAGATACAGTGAGGGTATAGTCTGCAGCTAACAGATACAGTGAGGGTATAGCCTACAGCTAACAGATACAGTGAGGGTATAGCCTACAGCTAACAGATACAGTGAGGGTATAGCCTACAGCTAACAGATACAGTGAGGGTATAGCCTACAGCTAACAGATACAGTGAGGGTATAGCCTACAGCTACCAGATACAGTGAAGGTATAGCCTACAGCTACCAGATACAGTGAGGGTATAGTCTACAGCTAACAGATACAGTGAGGGTATAGTCTACAGCTAACAGATACAGTGAGGGTATAGTCTACAGCTACCAGATACAGTGAGGGTATAGTCTACAGCTACCAGATACAGTGAGGGTATAGTCTACAGCTACCAGATACTGTATCTGGTAGACTATACCCTCATTGTATCTGTCTACAGCTACCAGATACAGTGAGGGTACAGCTACCAGATACAGTGAGGGTTTAGCCTACAGCTAACAGATACAGTGTGCCTACAGCTAACAGATACAGTGAGGGTATAGTCTACACCTACCAGATACAGTGAGGGTATAGCCTACAGCTAACAGATACAGTGAGGGTATAGTCTACAGCTAACAGATACAGTGAGGGTATAGTCTACAGCTAACAGATACAGTGAGGGTATAGTCTACAGCTAACAGATACAGTGAGGGTATAGCCTACAGCTAACAGATACAATGAGGGTATAGTCTACAGCTAACAGATACAGTGAGGGTATAGTCTACAGCTACCAGATACAGTGATGGTATAGTCTACAGCTACCAGATACAGTGAGGGTATAGTCTACCAGATACAATGAGGGTATAGTCTACCAGATACAGTGAGGGTATAGCTACCAGATACAGTGAGGGTCTAGCTACCAGATACAGTGAGGGTAATACCTACAGCTAACAGATACAGTGAGGGTACAGCTACCAGATACAGTGAGGGTATAGTCTACAGCTACCAGATACAGTGAGGGTATAGTCTACAGCTAACAGATACAATGAGGGTATAGTCTACCAGATACAGTGAGGGTATAGCTACCAGATACAGTGAGGGTCTAGCTACCAGATACAGTGAGGGTAATACCTACAGCTAACAGATACAGTGAGGGTACAGCTACCAGATACAGTGAGGGTTTAGCCTACAGCTAACAGATACAGTGTGCCTACAGCTAACAGATACAGTGAGGGTATAGTCTACAGCTACCAGATACAGTGAGGGTATAGTCTACAGCTAACAGATACAGTGAGGGTATAGTCTACAGCTAACAGATACAGTGAGGGTATAGCCTACAGCTACCAGATACAGTGAGGGTATAGTCTACAGCTAACAGATACAGTGAGGGTATAGTCTACAGCTACCAGATACAGTGAGGATATAGTCTACAGCTACCAGATACAGTGAGGGTATAGTCTACAGCTACCAGATACAGTGAGGGTATAGTCTACAGCTACCAGATACAGTGAGGGTATAGTCTACAGCTACCAGATACAGTGAGGGTATAGTCTACAGCTACCTGATACAGTGAGGGTATAGTCTACAGCTAACAGATACAGTGAGGGTATAGTCTACAGCTACCAGATACAGTGAGGGTATAGTCTACAGCTACCAGATACAGTGAGGGTATAGTCTACAGCTAACAGGTACAATGAGGGTATAGTCTACAGCTAACAGATACAGTGAGGGTATAGTCTACAGCTAACAGATACAGTGAGGGTATAGTCTACAGCTACCTGATACAGTGAGGGTATAGTCTACAGCTAACAGATACAATGAGGGTATAGTCTACCAGATACAGTGAGGGTCTAGCTACCAGATACAGTGAGGGTATAGCCTACAGCTACCAGATACAGTGAGGGTACAGCTACCAGATACAGTGAGGGTATAGCCTACAGCTAACAGACACAGTGTGCCTACAGCTAACAGATACAGTGAGGGTATAGTCTACAGCTACCAGATACAGTGAGGGTATAGCCTACAGCTAACAGACACAGTGTGCCTACAGCTAACAGATACAGTGAGGGTATAGTCTACAGCTAACAGATACAGTGAGGGTATAGTCTGCAGCTAACAGATACAGTGAGGGTATAGCCTACAGCTAACAGATACAGTGAGGGTATAGCCTACAGCTAACAGATACAGTGAGGGTATAGCCTACAGCTAACAGATACAGTGAGGGTATAGCCTACAGCTAACAGATACAGTGAGGGTATAGTCTACAGCTAACAGATACAGTGAGGGTATAGCCTACAGCTACCAGATACAGTGAGGGTATAGTCTACAGCTAACAGATACAGTGAGGGTATAGTCTACAGCTACCAGATACAGTGAGGATATAGTCTACAGCTACCAGATACAGTGAGGATATAGTCTACAGCTACCAGATACAGTGAGGGTATAGTCTACAGCTACCAGATACAGTGAGGGTATAGTCTACAGCTACCAGATACAGTGAGGGTATAGTCTACAGCTAACAGATACAATGAGGGTATAGTCTACAGCTAACAGATACAGTGAGGGTATAGTCTACAGCTACCAGATACAGTGAGGGTATAGTCTACAGCTACCAGATACAGTGAGGGTATAGTCTACAGCTAACAGGTACAATGAGGGTATAGTCTACAGCTAACAGATACAGTGAGGGTATAGTCTACAGCTAACAGATACAGTGAGGGTATAGTCTACAGCTACCTGATACAGTGAGGGTATAGTCTACAGCTAACAGATACAATGAGGGTATAGTCTACCAGATACAGTGAGGGTCTAGCTACCAGATACAGTGAGGGTATAGCCTACAGCTACCAGATACAGTGAGGGTACAGCTACCAGATACAGTGAGGGTATAGCCTACAGCTAACAGACACAGTGTGCCTACAGCTAACAGATACAGTGAGGGTATAGTCTACAGCTACCAGATACAGTGAGGGTATAGCCTACAGCTAACAGACACAGTGTGCCTACAGCTAACAGATACAGTGAGGGTATAGTCTACAGCTAACAGATACAGTGAGGGTATAGTCTGCAGCTAACAGATACAGTGAGGGTATAGCCTACAGCTAACAGATACAGTGAGGGTATAGCCTACAGCTAACAGATACAGTGAGGGTATAGCCTACAGCTAACAGATACAGTGAGGGTATAGCCTACAGCTAACAGATACAGTGAGGGTATAGCCTACAGCTACCAGATACAGTGAAGGTATAGCCTACAGCTACCAGATACAGTGAGGGTATAGTCTACAGCTACCAGATACAGTGAGGGTATAGTCTACAGCTAACAGATACAGTGAGGGTATAGTCTACAGCTAACAGATACAGTGAGGGTATAGCCTACAGCTAACAGATACAGTGAGGGTATAGCCTACAGCTACCAGATACAGTGAGGGTATAGCCTACAGCTAACAGATACAGTGAGGGTATAGTCTACAGCTAACAGATACAGTGAAGGTATAGCCTACAGCTACCAGATACAGTGAGGGTATAGTCTACAGCTAACAGATACAGTGAGGGTATAGTCTACAGCTAACAGATACAGTGAGGGTATAGTCTACAGCTAACAGATACAGTGAGGGTATAGTCTACAGCTAACAGATACAGTGAGGGTATAGTCTACAGCTAACAGATACAGTGAGGGTATAGTCTAAAGCTAACAGATACAGTGAGGGTATAGTCTACAGCTAACAGATACAGTGAGGGTATAGTCTACAGCTAACAGATACAGTGAGGGTATAGTCTACAGCTAACAGATACAGTGAGGGTATAGCCTACAGCTATCAGATACAGTGAGGGTATAGCCTACAGCTACCAGATACAGTGAGGGTATAGCTACCAGATACAGTGAGGGTATAGTCTACAGCTAACAGATACAGTGAGGGTATAGCTACCAGATACAGTGAGGGTATAGTCTACAGCTACCAGATACAGTGAGGGTATAGCCTACAGCTACCAGATACAGTGAGGGTATAGTCTACAGCTAACAGATACAGTGAGGGTATAGCCTACAGCTAACAGATACAGTGAGGGTATAGCCTACAGCTACCAGATACAGTGAAGGTATAGTCTACAGCTAACAGATACAGTGAGGGTATAGTCTACAGCTACCAGATACAGTAAGGGTATAGCCTACGGCTACCAGATACAGTGAGGGTATAGCCTACAGCTAACAGATACAGTGAGGGTATAGTCTACAGCTAACAGATACAGTGAAGGTATAGCCTACAGCTACCAGATACAGTGAGGGTATAGTCTACAGCTAACAGATACAGTGAGGGTATAGTCTACAGCTAACAGATACAGTGAGGGTATAGTCTACAGCTAACAGATACAGTGAGGGTATAGTCTACAGCTAACAGATACAGTGAGGGTATAGTCTACAGCTAACAGATACAGTGAGGGTATAGTCTACAGCTAACAGGTACAATGAGGGTATAGTCTACAGCTAACAGATACAGTGAGGGTATAGTCTACAGCTACCAGATACAGTGAGGGTATAGTCTACAGCTACCAGATACAGTGAGGGTATAGTCTACAGCTACCTGATACAGTGAGGGTATAGTCTACAGCTAACAGATACAATGAGGGTATAGTCTACCAGATACAGTGAGGGTCTAGCTACCAGATACAGTGAGGGTATAGCCTACAGCTACCAGATACAGTGAGGGTACAGCTACCAGATACAGTGAGGGTATAGCCTACAGCTAACAGACACAGTGTGCCTACAGCTACCAGATACAGTGAGGGTATAGTCTACAGCTACCAGATACAGTGAGGGTATAGTCTACAGCTACCAGATACAGTGAGGGTATAGCTACCAGATACAGTGAGGGTATAGCTACCAGATACAGTGAGGGTATAGTCTACAGCTACCAGATACAGTGAGGGTATAGTCTACAGCTACCAGATACAGTGAGGGTATAGCCTACAGCTACCAGATACAGTGAGGGTACAGCTACCAGATACAGTGAGGGTATAGCCTACAGCTAACAGACACAGTGTGCCTACAGCTACCAGATACAGTGAGGGTATAGTCTACAGCTACCAGATACAGTGAGGGTATAGTCTACAGCTACCAGATACAGTGAGGGTATAGCTACCAGATACAGTGAGGGTATAGCTACCAGATACAGTGAGGGTATAGTCTACAGCTACCAGATACAGTGAGGGTATAGTCTACAGCTACCAGATACAGTGAGGGTATAGTCTACAGCTAACAGATACAATGAGGGTATAGTCTACAGCTAACAGATACAGTGAGGGTATAGTCTACAGCTACCAGATACAGTG
Source organism: Oncorhynchus keta (assembly GCF_023373465.1). Lineage (NCBI taxonomy): Eukaryota > Metazoa > Chordata > Actinopteri > Salmoniformes > Salmonidae > Oncorhynchus > Oncorhynchus keta. The sequence continues at coordinate 13,515,543 of NC_068433.1, forward strand.
AGGGTATAGTCTACAGCTACCAGATACAGTGAGGGTATAGTCTACAGCTAACAGGTACAATGAGGGTATAGTCTACAGCTAACAGATACAGTGAGGGTATAGTCTACAGCTACCAGATACAGTGAGGGTATAGTCTACAGCTACCAGATACAGTGAGGGTATAGTCTACAGCTACCTGATACAGTGAGGGTATAGTCTACAGCTAACAGATACAATGAGGGTATAGTCTACCAGATACAGTGAGGGTCTAGCTACCAGATACAGTGAGGTATAGCCTACAGCTACCAGATACAGTGAGGGTACAGCTACCAGATACAGTGAGGGTATAGCCTACAGCTAACAGACACAGTGTGCCTACAGCTAACAGATACAGTGAGGGTATAGTCTACAGCTACCAGATACAGTGAGGGTATAGCCTACAGCTACCAGATACAGTGAGGGTATAGTCTACAGCTACCAGATACAGTGAGGGTATAGTCTACAGCTAACAGATACAGTGAGGGTATAGTCTGCAGCTAACAGATACAGTGAGGGTATAGCCTACAGCTAACAGATACAGTGAGGGTATAGCCTACAGCTAACAGATACAGTGAGGGTATAGCCTACAGCCAACAGATACAGTGAGGGTATAGCCTACAGCTAACAGATACAGTGAGGGTATAGCCTACAGCTACAGATACAGTGAAGGTATAGCCTACAGCTACCAGATACAGTGAGGGTATAGTCTACAGCTAACAGATACAGTGAGGGTATAGTCTACAGCTAACAGATACAGTGAGGGTATAGTCTACAGCTACCAGATACAGTGAGGGTATAGTCTACAGCTACCAGATACAGTGAGGGTATAGTCTACAGCTACCAGATACAGTGAGGGTATAGTCTACAGCTACCAGATACAGTGAGGTAGTCTACAGCTACCAGATACAGTGAGGGTTTAGTCTACAGCTACCAGATACAGTGTGCCTACAGCTAACAGATACAGTGAGGGTATAGTCTACACCTACCAGCTACAGTGAGGGTATAGCCTACAGCTACAGCTAACAGATACAGTGAGGGTATAGTCTACAGCTAACAGATACAGTGAGGGTATAGTCTACAGCTAACAGATACAGTGAGGGTATAGTCTACAGCTAACAGATACAGTGAGGGTATAGCCTACAGCTAACAGATACAATGAGGGTATAGTCTACAGCTACAGATACAGTGAGGGTATAGTCTACAGCTACCAGATACAGTGATGGTATAGTCTACAGCTACCAGATACAGTGAGGGTATAGTCTACAGCTAACAGATACAATGAGGGTATAGTCTAACAGATACAGTGAGGGTATAGCTACCAGATACAGTGAGGGTCTAGCTACCAGATACAGTGAGGGTAATACCTACAGCTAACAGATACAGTGAGGGTACAGCTACCAGATACAGTGAGGGTATAGTCTACAGCTACCAGATACAGTGAGGGTATAGTCTACAGCTAACAGATACAATGAGGGTATAGTCTACCAGATACAGTGAGGGTATAGCTACCAGATACAGTGAGGGTCTAGCTACCAGATACAGTGAGGGTAATACCTACAGCTAACAGATACAGTGAGGGTACAGCTACCAGATACAGTGAGGGTTTAGCCTACAGCTAACAGATACAGTGTGCCTACAGCTAACAGATACAGTGAGGGTATAGTCTACAGCTACCAGATACAGTGAGGGTATAGTCTACAGCTAACAGATACAGTGAGGGTATAGTCTACAGCTAACAGATACAGTGAGGGTATAGTCTACAGCTAACAGATACAGTGAGGGTATAGCCTACAGCTACCAGATACAGTGAGGGTATAGTCTACAGCTAACAGATACAGTGAGGGTATAGTCTACAGCTACCAGATACAGTGAGGATATAGTCTACAGCTACCAGATACAGTGAGGGTATAGTCTACAGCTACCAGATACAGTGAGGGTATAGTCTACAGCTACCAGATACAGTGAGGGTATAGTCTACAGCTACCAGATACAGTGAGGGTATAGTCTACAGCTAACAGATACAATGAGGGTATAGTCTACAGCTAACAGATACAGTGAGGGTATAGTCTACAGCTACCAGATACAGTGAGGGTATAGTCTACAGCTACCAGATACAGTGAGGGTATAGTCTACAGCTAACAGGTACAATGAGGGTATAGTCTACAGCTAACAGATACAGTGAGGGTATAGTCTACAGCTACCAGATACAGTGAGGGTATAGTCTACAGCTACCTGATACAGTGAGGGTATAGTCTACAGCTAACAGATACAATGAGGGTATAGTCTACCAGATACAGTGAGGGTCTAGCTACCAGATACAGTGAGGGTATAGCCTACAGCTACCAGATACAGTGAGGGTACAGCTACCAGATACAGTGAGGGTATAGCCTACAGCTAACAGACACAGTGTGCCTACAGCTAACAGATACAGTGAGGGTATAGTCTACAGCTACCAGATACAGTGAGGGTATAGCCTACAGCTACCAGATACAGTGAGGGTATAGTCTACAGCTACCAGATACAGTGAGGGTATAGTCTACAGCTAACAGATACAGTGAGGGTATAGTCTGCAGCTAACAGATACAGTGAGGGTATAGCCTACAGCTAACAGATACAGTGAGGGTATAGCCTACAGCTAACAGATACAGTGAGGGTATAGCCTACAGCTAACAGATACAGTGAGGGTATAGCCTACAGCTAACAGATACAGTGAGGGTATAGCCTACAGCTACCAGATACAGTGAAGGTATAGCCTACAGCTACCAGATACAGTGAGGGTATAGTCTACAGCTACCAGATACAGTGAGGGTATAGTCTACAGCTAACAGATACAGTGAGGGTATAGTCTACAGCTACCAGATACAGTGAGGGTATAGTCTACAGCTACCAGATACAGTGAGGGTATAGTCTACAGCTACCAGATACAGTGAGGGTACAGCTACCAGATACAGTGAGGGTATAGCCTACAGCTAACAGATACAGTGTGCCTACAGCTAACAGATACAGTGAGGGTATAGTCTACACCTACCAGATACAGTGAGGGTATAGCCTACAGCTACCAGATACAGTGAGGGTATAGTCTACAGCTAACAGATACAGTGAGGGTATAGTCTACAGCTAACAGATACAGTGAGGGTATAGTCTACAGCTAACAGATACAGTGAGGGTATAGTCTACAGCTAACAGATACAGTGAGGGTATAGCCTACAGCTAACAGATACAATGAGGGTATAGTCTACAGCTAACAGATACAGTGAGGGTATAGTCTACAGCTACCAGATACAGTGATGGTATAGTCTACAGCTACCAGATACAGTGAGGGTATAGTCTACAGCTAACAGATACAATGAGGGTATAGTCTACCAGATACAGTGAGGGTATAGCTACCAGATACAGTGAGGGTCTAGCTACCAGATACAGTGAGGGTAATACCTACAGCTAACAGATACAGTGAGGGTACAGCTACCAGATACAGTGAGGGTATAGTCTACAGCTACCAGATACAGTGAGGGTATAGTCTACAGCTAACAGATACAATGAGGGTATAGTCTACCAGATACAGTGAGGGTATAGCTACCAGATACAGTGAGGGTCTAGCTACCAGATACAGTGAGGGTAATACCTACAGCTAACAGATACAGTGAGGGTACAGCTACCAGATACAGTGAGGGTTTAGCCTACAGCTAACAGATACAGTGTGCCTACAGCTAACAGATACAGTGAGGGTATAGTCTACAGCTACCAGATACAGTGAGGGTATAGTCTACAGCTAACAGATACAGTGAGGGTATAGTCTACAGCTAACAGATACAGTGAGGGTATAGTCTACAGCTAACAGATACAGTGAGGGTATAGCCTACAGCTACCAGATACAGTGAGGGTATAGTCTACAGCTAACAGATACAGTGAGGGTATAGTCTACAGCTAACAGATACAGTGAGGGTATAGTCTACAGCTACCAGATACAGTGAGGGTATAGTCTACAGCTACCAGATACAGTGAGGGTATAGTCTACAGCTACCAGATACAGTGAGGATATAGTCTACAGCTACCAGATACAGTGAGGGTATAGTCTACAGATACAATGAGGGTATAGTCTACAGCTAACAGATACAGTGAGGGTATAGTCTACAGCTACCAGATACAGTGAGGGTATAGTCTACAGCTACCAGATACAGTGAGGGTATAGTCTACAGCTACCTGATACAGTGAGGGTATAGTCTACAGCTAACAGATACAATGAGGGTATAGTCTACCAGATACAGTGAGGGTATAGCCTACAGCTACCAGATACAGTGAGGGTACAGCTACCAGATACAGTGAGGGTATAGCCTACAGCTAACAGATACAGTGTGCCTACAGCTAACAGATACAGTGAGGGTATAGTCTACAGCTACCAGATACAGTGAGGGTATAGTCTACAGCTACCAGATACAGTGAGGGTATAGCCTACAGCTAACAGATACAGTGAGGGTATAGCCTACAGCTACCAGATACAGTGAGGGTATAGCCTACAGCTACCAGATACTGTGAAGGTATAGCCTACAGCTACCAGATACAGTGAGGGTATAGTCTACAGCTAACAGATACAATGAGGGTATAGTCTACAGCTACCAGATACAGTGAGGGTATAGTCTACAGCTACCAGATACAGTGAGGGTATAGTCTACAGCTACCAGATACAGTGAGGGTATAGTCTACAGCTACCAGATACAGTGAGGGTATAGTCTACAGCTACCAGATACAGTGAGGGTACAGCTACCAGATACAGTGAGGGTATAGCCTACAGCTAACAGATACAGTGTGCCTACAGCTAACAGATACAGTGAGGGTATAGTCTACACCTACCAGATACAGTGAGGGTATAGTCTACAGCTAACAGATACAGTGAGGGTATAGTCTACAGCTAACAGATACAGTGAGGGTATAGCCTACAGCTACCAGATACAGTGAGGGTATAGTCTACAGCTAACAGATACAATGAGGGTATAGTCTACAGCTAACAGATACAGTGAGGGTATAGTCTACAGCTACCAGATACAGTGATGGTATAGTCTACAGCTACCAGATACAGTGAGGGTATAGTCTACAGCTAACAGATACAATGAGGGTATAGTCTACCAGATACAGTGAGGGTATAGCTACCAGATACAGTGAGGGTCTAGCTACCAGATACAGTGAGGGTACAGCTACCAGATACAGTGAGGGTATAGTCTACAGCTACCAGATACAGTGAGGGTATAGTCTACAGCTAACAGATACAATGAGGGTATAGTCTACCAGATACAGTGAGGGTATAGCTACCAGATACAGTGAGGGTCTAGCTACCAGATACAGTGAGGGTAATACCTACAGCTAACAGATACAGTGAGGGTACAGCTACCAGATACAGTGAGGGTAATACATACAGCTAACAGATACAGTGTGCCTACAGCTACCAGATACAGTGAGGGTATAGTCTACAGCTACCAGATACAGTGAGGGTATAGCTACCAGATACAGTGAGGGTATAGCTACCAGATACAGTGAGGGTATAGCTACCAGATACAGTGAGGGTATAGTCTACAGCTACCAGATACAGTGAGGGTATAGTCTACAGCTACCAGATACAGTGAGGGTATAGTCTACAGCTAACAGATACAATGAGGGTATAGTCTACAGCTAACAAATACAGTGAGGGTATAGTCTACAGCTACCAGATACAGTGAGGGTATAGTCTACCAGATACAGTGAGGGTATAGCTACCAGATACAGTGAGGGTATAGTCTACAGCTACCAGATACAGTGTGCCTACAGCTACCAGATACAGTGAGGGTATAGTCTACAGCTACCAGATACAGTGAGGGTATAGCTACCAGATACAGTGAGGGTGTAGCTACCAGATACAGTGAGGGTATAGCTACCAGATACAGTGAGGGTATAGCTACCAGATACAGTGAGGGTATAGTCTACAGCTACCAGATACAGTGAGGGTATAGTCTACAGCTACCAGATACAGTGAGGGTATAGTCTACAGCTAACAGATACAATGAGGGTATAGTCTACAGCTAACAAATACAGTGAGGGTATAGTCTACAGCTACCAGATACAGTGAGGGTATAGCTACCAGATACAGTGAGGGTATAGCTACCAGATACAGTGAGGGTATAGTCTACAGCTACCAGATACAGTGAGGGTATAGTCTACAGCTAACAGATACAGTGAGGGTATAGTCTACAGCTAACAGATACAGTGAGGGTATAGTCTACAGCTAACAGATACAATGAGGGTATAGTCTACAGCTAACAGATACAGTGAGGGTATAGTCTACAGCTACCAGATACAGTGAGGGTATAGTCTACAGCTACCAGATACAGTGAGGGTATAGTCTACAGCTACCAGATACAGTGAGGGTATAGTCTACAGCTACCAGATACAATGAGGGTATAGTCTACAGCTAACAGATACAGTGAGGGTATAGTCTACAGCTACCAGATACAGTGAGGGTATAGTCTACAGCTACCAGATACAGTGAGGGTATAGTCTACAGCTAACAGATACAATGAGGGTATAGTCTACAGCTAACAGATACAGTGAGGGTATAGTCTACAGCTACCAGATACAGTGAGGGTATAGTCTACAGCTACCAGATACAGTGAGGGTATAGTCTACAGCTACCAGATACAGTGAGGGTATAGTCTACAGCTACCAGATACAATGAGGGTATAGTCTACAGCTACAGATACAATGAGGGTCTAGTCTACCAGATACAGTGAGGGTATAGCCTACCAGATACAGTGAGGTGCCTACAGCTAACAGATACAGTGAGGGTAGTCTACAGCTACCAGATACAGTGAGGGTATAGCCTACAGCTACCAGATACAGTGAGGGTATAGTCTACAGCTAACAGATGCAATGAGGGTATAGTCTACAGCTAACAGATGCAGTGAGGGTACAGCTACCAGATACAGTGAGGGTATAGTACAGCTACCAGATACAGTGTGCCTACAGCTAACAGATACAGTGAGGGTATAGTCTACAGCTAACAGATACAGTGAGGGTATAGCCTACAGCTACCAGATACAGTGAGGGTATAGTCTACAGCTACCAGATACAGTGAGGGTATAGTCTACAGCTAACAGATACAGTGAGGGTATAGTCTAGCTAACAGATACAGTGAGGGTATAGCTACAACAGATACAGTGAGGGTATAGCCTACAGCTAACAGATACAGTGAGGGTATAGCCTACAGCTAACAGATACAGTGAGGGTATAGCCTACAGCTACCAGATACAGTGAGGGTATAGCCTACAGCTACCAGATACAGTGAGGGTATAGCCTACAGCTAACAGATACAGTGAGGGTATAGTCTACAGCTAACAGATACAGTGAGGGTATAGTCTACAGCTAACAGATACAGTGAGGGTATAGTCTACAGCTACCAGATACAGTGAGGGTATAGTCTACAGCTACCAGATACAGTGAGGGTATAGTCTACAGCTACCAGATACAGTGAGGTATAGTACAGCTACCAGATACAGTGAGGGTATAGCCTACACCAGATACAGTGAGGGTACAGCTACCAGATACAGTGAGGGTATAGCCTACAGCTACCAGATACAGTGAGGGTATAGTCTACAGCTACCAGATACAGTGAGGGTATAGTCTACAGCTAACAGATACAGTGAGGGTATAGTCTACAGCTAACAGATACAGTGAGGGTATAGTCTACAGCTAACAGATACAGTGAGGGTATAGTCTACAGCTAACAGATACAGTGAGGGTATAGTCTACAGCTAACAGATACAGTGAGGGTATAGTCTACAGCTACCAGATACAGTGAGGGTATAGTCTACAGCTACCAGATACAGTGAGGGTATAGTCTACAGCTACAGATACAGTGAGGGTATAGTCTACAGCTACCAGATACAGTGAGGGTAGTCTACCCAGCTACCAGATACAGCTAGTCTACAGATACAGTGAGGGTAATACCTACAGCTACCAGATACAGTGAGGTATAGTCTACAGCTACCAGATACAGTGAGGGTATAGTCTACAGCTACCAGATACAGTGAGGGTATAGTCTACAGCTAACAGATACAGTGAGGGTATAGTCTACCAGATACAGTGAGGGTATAGCTACCAGATACAGTGAGGGTCTAGCTACCAGATACAGTGAGGGTAATACCTACAGCTAACAGATACAGTGAGGGTACAGCTACCAGATACAGTGAGGGTATACATACAGCTAACAGATACAGTGTGCCTACAGCTACCAGATACAGTGAGGGTATAGTCTACAGCTACCAGATACAGTGAGGGTATAGCTACCAGATACAGTGAGGGTATAGCTACCAGATACAGTGAGGGTATAGTCTACAGCTACCAGATACAGTGAGGGTATAGTCTACAGCTAACAGATACAATGAGGGTATAGTCTACAGCTAACAAATACAGTGAGGGTATAGTCTACAGCTACCAGATACAGTGAGGGTATAGTCTACAGCTACCAGATACAGTGAGGGTATAGTCTACAGCTACCAGATACAGTGAGGGTATAGTCTACAGCTAACAGATACAATGAGGGTATAGTCTACAGCTAACAGATACAGTGAGGGTATAGTCTACAGCTACCAGATACAGTGAGGGTATAGCCTACAGCTACCAGATACAGTGAGGGTATAGTCTACAGCTAACAGATACAATGAGGGTATAGTCTACCAGATACAGTGAGGGTACAGCTACCAGATACAGTGAGGGTATAGCCTACAGCTAACAGACACAGTGTGCCTACAGCTAACAGATACAGTGAGGGTATAGTCTACAGCTACCAGATACAGTGAGGGTATAGCCTACAGCTACCAGATACAGTGAGGGTATAGTCTACAGCTACCAGATACAGTGAGGGTATAGTCTACAGCTAACAGATACAGTGAGGGTATAGTCTGCAGCTAACAGATACAGTGAGGGTATAGCCTACAGCTAACAGATACAGTGAGGGTATAGCCTACAGCTAACAGATACAGTGAGGGTATAGCCTACAGCTAACAGATACAGTGAGGGTATAGCCTACAGCTACCAGATACAGTGAGGGTATAGCCTACAGCTACCAGATACAGTGAGGGTATAGTCTACAGCTAACAGATACAATGAGGGTATAGTCTACAGCTAACAGATACAGTGAGGGTATAGTCTACAGCTACCAGATACAGTGAGGGTATAGTCTACAGCTACCAGATACAGTGAGGGTATAGTCTACAGCTACCAGATACAGTGAGGGTATAGTCTACAGCTACCAGATACAGTGAGGGTACAGCTACCAGATACAGTGAGGGTATAGCCTACAGCTAACAGATACAGTGTGCCTACAGCTAACAGATACAGTGAGGGTATAGTCTACACCTACCAGATACAGTGAGGGTATAGTCTACAGCTAACAGATACAGTGAGGGTATAGTCTACAGCTAACAGATACAGTGAGGGTATAGTCTACAGCTAACAGATACAGTGAGGGTATAGCCTACAGCTAACAGATACAATGAGGGTATAGTCTACAGCTAACAGATACAGTGAGGGTATAGTCTACAGCTACCAGATACAGTGATGGTATAGTCTACAGCTACCAGATACAGTGAGGGTATAGTCTACAGCTAACAGATACAGTGAGGGTATAGCTACCAGATACAGTGAGGGTCTAGCTACCAGATACAGTGAGGGTAATACCTACAGCTAACAGATACAGTGAGGGTACAGCTACCAGATACAGTGAGGGTATAGTCTACAGCTACCAGATACAGTGAGGGTATAGTCTACAGCTAACAGATACAATGAGGGTATAGTCTACCAGATACAGTGAGGGTATAGCTACCAGATACAGTGAGGGTCTAGCTACCAGATACAGTGAGGGTAATACCTACAGCTAACAGATACAGTGAGGGTACAGCTACCAGATACAGTGAGGGTAATACATACAGCTAACAGATACAGTGTGCCTACAGCTACCAGATACAGTGAGGGTATAGTCTACAGCTACCAGATACAGTGAGGGTATAGCTACCAGATACAGTGAGGGTATAGCTACCAGATACAGTGAGGGTATAGTCTACAGCTACCAGATACAGTGAGGGTATAGTCTACAGCTACCAGATACAGTGAGGGTATAGTCTACAGCTACCAGATACAGTGAGGGTATAGTCTACAGCTAACAGATACAATGAGGGTATAGTCTACAGCTAACAGATACAGTGAGGGTATAGTCTACAGCTACCAGATACAGTGAGGGTATAGTCTACAGCTACCAGATACAGTGAGGGTATAGTCTACAGCTAACAGATACAATGAGGGTATAGTCTACAGCTAACAGATACAGTGAGGGTATAGTCTACAGCTACCAGATACAGTGAGGGTATAGTCTACAGCTAACAGATACAATGAGGGTATAGTCTACAGCTAACAGATACAATGAGGGTATAGTCTACCAGATACAGTGAGGGTATAGTCTACAGCTAACAGATACAGTGAGGGTATAGTCTACAGCTACCAGATACAGTGAGGGTATAGTCTACAGCTACCAGATACAGTGAGGGTATAGTCTACAGCTAACAGATACAATGAGGGTATAGTCTACCAGATACAGTGAGGGTCTAGCTACCAGATACAGTGAGGGTAATACCTACAGCTAACAGATACAGTGAGGGTACAGCTACCAGATACAGTGAGGGTAATACATACAGCTAACAGATACAGTGTGCCTACAGCTACCAGATACAGTGAGGGTATAGTCTACAGCTACCAGATACAGTGAGGGTATAGCCTACATAATGAGATTATTATGGACAAAAAAAGCTGTTGTCTTTACGACATCGATGACCGTGTCACCAGAATAACCTTACCGAGTGGTGCAGCGGTGCATCTCAGTGCTAGTTGCATTACTACAGATCTCGGGCTGTATCACAACCGGCCGTGATCCTGGAGTCCCATAGGGCAGTGCACAATTGGCCCAGCGTCGTTAAGGGTTGTGGGAGGGTTTGGCTGGGGTAGGCCGTCATCGTAAATAAGAGCTTGTTGTTAACTGACTTGCCTAGTTAAATAAAGGTTCAATTAAAAAACATTTGAAATAAGACCCCTGATATTAATTATGAAGGAGCATCGAGCTTCAAGCAGCCACTTTCACCATCCTGTAAAGTTCATCGTAACGTATTTCATCTGGAGCCTGATAAACTGCATGCTTGCCACAATCGTAATGAGTTGAACACACAATATCATCGCGTGATTTTGATGTGATGATTATTATATCAATATTTCATTTCCTGCATAATTAATTTTACAGACACAAAAACAGCTCACCTTGTGTAGCGTAATTTGTTTTGTCGACATTTGGAAAGTTTACCGACCAGTCTCTTTTTTTCCAGCCGTCACTCTTTGTTTCTACCTGTCTCTCTCTCTACCTCTCCCTCTCTCTCTACCCACAACCACCTGCTCCTCCTCTGTATTTTTCATCCTCTTCTCTCTTTTCTCCTCGTTACTCTGCCTTCATCTGTCACTTCCCCCACCTCCCTCTGTCTCCTTCATGTTCCAAGAATCTCATGAAAAGAAGTGACAAATTACTTCTCTCTCTCTACACCCCCCCCCCCCTCTCTCCAGATATGGGGCTTCTACAAACAGGGATACAAGTGTAAAGGTAAGAGTATCAATACATTTATCTAACTTGAATAGTTCAAATAAATACAGCATGTCTATGAAATAAATAAATAAAATAATTCTGCCCCAACATGTCTATGAAATACATTTTTTATGAATTCTTCCGCACATGGCGCCATTGAATGACCAATTCTCTTTGTCATCATCGATTGCAAACAATCATCACTCAAACCCAAAGGTGGCTTTGAGCTTAATGTCAACGGCATGGAAACCATGGCAAATATATCAGAGTACATGACATTATCTGCTTACAGGGCTCCCTATGTCAACACGTGAACAGAGCACAAAGGATCATCAATACATGTGTTGTCATTGGGAGCCCTGACTGAGGATAATGTAAGGTAGTCTGACCGTGTGTTGTCATTGGGAGCCCTGACTGAGGATAATGTAAGGTAGTCTGACCATGTGTTGTCATTGGGAGCCCTGACTGAGGATAATGTAAGGTAGTCTGACCGTGTGTTGTCATTGGGAGCCCTGACTGAGGATAATGTAAGGTAGTCTGACCATGTGTTGTCATTGGGAGCCCTGACTGAGGATAATGTAAGGTAGTCTGACCGTGTGTTGTCATTGGGAGCCCTGACTGAGGATAATGTAAGGTAGTCTGACCATGTGTTGACATTGGGAGCCCTGACTGAGGATAATGTAAGGTAGTTTGACCATGTGTTGTCATTGGGAGCCCTGACTGAGGATAATGTAAGGTAGTCTGACCGTGTGTTGTCATTGGGAGCCCTGACTGAGGATAATGTAAGGTAGTCTGACCGTGTGTTGTCATTGGGAGCCCTGACTGAGGATAATGTAAGGTAGTCTGACCGTGTGTTGTCATTGGGAGCCCTGACTGAGGATAATGTAAGGTAGTCTGACCATGTGTTGTCATTGGGAGCCCTGACTGAGGATAATGTAAGGTAGTCTGACCGTGTGTTGTCATTGGGAGCCCTGAATGAGGATAATGTAAGGTAGTCTGACCATGTGTTGACATTGGCAGCCCTGACTGAGGATAATGTAAGGTTGTCTGACCGTGTGTTGTCATTGGGAGCCCTGACTGAGGATAATGTAAGGTTGTCTGACCGTGTGTTGTCATTGGGAGCCCTGAATGAGGATAATGTAAGGTAGTCTGACCATGTGTTGTCATTGGCAGCCCTGACTGAGGATAATGTAAGGTAGTCTGACCGTGTGTTGTCATTGGCAGCCCTGACTGAGGATAATGTAAGGTAGTCTGACCGTGTGTTGTCATTGGCAGCCCTGACTGAGGATAATGTAAGGTAGTCTGACCGTGTGTTGTCATTGGCAGCCCTGACTGAGGATAATGTAAGGTAGTCTGACCGTGTGCTGTCATTGGTCAGCCCTGACGGAGGATAATGTAAGGTAGTCTGACCGTGTGCTGTCATTGGTCAGCCCTGACTGAGGATAATGTAAGGTAGTCTGACCGTGTGTTGTCATTGGGAGCCCTGAATGAGGATAATGTAAGGTAGTCTGACCATGTGTTGACATTGGGAGCCCTGAAAGATGATAATGTAAAGTAGTCTGACCATGTGTTGTCATTGGCAGCCCTGAAAGATGATAATGTAAAGTAGTCTGACCATGTGTTGTCATTGGGAGCCCTGAAATATGATAATGTAAAGTAGTCTGACCATGTGTTGTTATTGGGAGCCCTGAAAGATGATAATGTAAAGTAGTCTGACCATGTGTTGACATTGGGAGCCCTGAAAGATGATAATGTAAAGTAGTCTGACCATGTGTTGTCATTGGGAGCCCTGAAAGATGATAATGTAAAGTAGTCTGACCATGTGTTGTCATTGGGAGCCCTGAATGAGGATAATGTAAAGTAGTCTGACCGTGTGTTGTCATTGGGATGAGTCACATGGCATACTTCCATTAGCTCCAACTCGCCATTAAGCGTACACCTGCACTCTGTCTGTACTACACTCAGTAGACTGTGTCTGTCTGTCTCTCCCAAATGGAACCCTATTCCCTATGTAGTGTACTATTTTTCTCTCGAGCACTATGGGCCCTGGTCAAAAGTAGTGCACTTCTTAGGGAATAGGGTGCTATTTAGGGTGCTGGGTGTGAGTCCGGTTGTGAGTGTACCAGGCTGCTCTACTCTGCTGAGGGCCTTGTGTGGAATTCAATGAGAAGTCCCAGCCATTCATTTCCATTACCATTGTTGGCCCCAGTCACCGAGTGGAGGAGACGGTGGCAGCAGATAATTGAAATGAATTGCCGCAGAACAGTAGTGATGAGTGTGTGTGTGTGTGTGTGTGTGTGACAGAGAGAGAGGGTGTGGAGTCTCGATCAGTCTGGATGGTATATGGGAGAGAATACATTTGTTAAAACTAACTTTCGCTGATGCTGACGTTTTACTGAGCGTGTGTGTAAATGAATGAGTATAGGTGTGTGTAAATGAATGAGTATAGGTGTGTGTAAATGAATGAGTATAGGTGTGTGTAAATGAATGAGTATAGGTGTGTGTGTATATCTAGGTATGTGTTTCATTACTCTGAATTTCTCTCACTGACCCCCTGGACATCCCTGCTCCCCCTTTTCTCCCTGCTCCTAGAGGGTCCTTTGTTGTCAGCTGTTGTCAGGGTCTCTCTGGCTGTGTGTGTGTATCTGCACTGCGTGTAAGCGCACCTACCTCTCACCACTCACTCTTCCCTTTGCCCCAATGATTCTATTTGCACCCCTCCCTCTCTATCAAACTTTCCCTCTCTCTCTCCTTCTCAACCTCGCATCTAACTCTCCACCCCTTACTCCCCATCTCATCCTGCATTCTTCCCTCATTCCCTATCTTCCTTCTCACCCTTACTCTCTACCTATCTCCTCCTCTTTCTCTGCTCATCTCTCACCCTCTCTTCCTCTCTCACCCTCTCTATCCCCTCCTCTTTCTCTACCCATCCCCCCTACTCACTCCCTCCGTCTCTCCCTCCCTTCCTCGGACAGCGTGTGGAATTAATTGTCACAAGGCATGTCGAGGACGTCTGGCTGTGGAGTGTCGTAAACGGACCAAGAGCATCAGCCATGAACATGCCCCCTCCCTTCAGGCTCGCTCCTACAGCTTCCCGCCCCTGGCCAACACCCCACCAAGCCTACAGAACACAGGTGAGAGACCCCCTAACCTTCAGGCTCGCTCCTACAGCTTCCCACCCCTGGCCAACACCCCACCAAGCCTACAGAACACAGGTGAGAGACCCCCTAACCTTCAGGCTCGCTCCTACAGCTTCCCACCCCTGGCCAACACCCCACCAAGCCTACAGAACACAGGTGAGAGACCCCCTCCAACCCCCAATCTGGTTTCACTAATACAATGGCCATATCTGACCACGATTCTTCAGATTTGGTGTCACTCAAAAACAGGTCCACCGGGAATGTGCCTGGCACAAATGCCTAGTAAATCAGGTCCAAAATCAGATTTGAAAACGGGTCCACCATTAGCATGTAGTTGAAATGAAGGATTGGGTCGTTGTTCGGTTTGTTCGAGGATCCCTTTCACTCATTTTACCATGCTCACTATTCAAAGTGTGTGTAATGTTTCTCCTCAAATATAGTTGTGACACGCAGACAAAGACATTTGGGGCATTCTTACCAGCCTGTGATTTGCAATGTAAATGTGACACAAATCACAGCAATGTAACGAGCGGCGGAATCCTACATCAATCAATCAAATGTATTTATAAAGCTCTTCTTTCATCAGCTGATGCCACAAAGTGCTGTACAGAAACCCAGCCTCAAACCCCAAACAGCAAGCAATGCAGGTGTAGAAGCACGGTGGCTAGGAAAAACTCCCTAGAAAGGCCAAAACCTAGGAAGAAACCTAGAGAGGAACCAGGCTATGACGGGTGGCCAGTCCTCTTCTGGCTGTGCCGGGTGGAGATTATAACAGAACATGGATAAGATGTTCAAATGTTCATAGATGACCAGCAGAGTCAAATAATAATAATCCCAGTGGTTGTCGAGGGTGCAACAGGTCAGCACCTCGGGAGTAAAATGTCAGTTGGCTTTTCATAGCCAATCATTGAGAGTATCTCTACCGCTCCTGATGTCTCTAGAGAGTTGAAAACAGCATGTCTGGGACAGGTAGCACATCTGGTGAACAGGTCAGGGTTCCATAGCCGCAGGCAGAACAGTTGAAACTGGAGCAGCAGCACGGCCAGGTGGACTGGGGACAGCAAGGAGTCATCAACCTAGGTAGTCCTGAGGAATGGTCCTAGGGCTAAGGTCCACTGAGAGAAAGAGAGAGAGAGAGAATTAGAGAGAGCATACATAAATTCACACAGGACACCGGATAAGACAGGAGAAGTACTCCAGATATAACCGACTGACCCGAGGCCCATGACACAAACTACTGCAGCATAAATAATACATCCAGGCACAATTAAGCCGCTGGGAATGGATGGTTCCCTCTGTATAGCGCTGTGTTATAGAATTATATTGTTTTAGAGTTGTATGCCTTTCAACAATGCCCTTGTCTAATGGGGAGGGTATGCAATGATGTTCATGGGTGGACTAGACAATAGTAACCATGGTCACTGAACTCTTCTGTCTCTCTTTCTTTCTCTCTCTTTCTCTCTCTCTCCTCTGTTGCTCGCTCTCGCTCTCAGTGATTGTAGAGGAAGATCTCCAGGCAGTGGAGGAAGGTGTGTTTGATGTCCATCTATAACCAGATGATAACCAATAGGCAGGCCTGGCCTGATATGTCCCTTCAGGTAAAATGCATTCTGTAGCTACTATAATAGTTAATTTTGGAGGCCTTGGAAGATCACGAGCCAATGACTGAAGTAGCCTAATGTGATTTCAATGAACAATCAATTCACATATTCAAGTACAGCTAGTCAGATTAATGAATGACTTCTCTTTGATAACTTTCCTAGAAGTCCTACGTACTCTGGCATTCATACAGCCAAACACTGCCAGGAGGAAACAACAGTGGTCGGGAGCCAGAAGCCTGCTGGGGTCTGCTCAGCAGGGTACAACGTTACATAACGCAGATATAAATGTATCATCTAGTACAGACTATGATTGTCTGTCGTGTAAAAGAGGGAATCATTTCAGCTCTATCCATTCCATTTCTATCTGCAACATTCAGACATGCCATTAGGTAGAACAGATATGATTGTCGGTTGTGTAGAAGAGAGAACATTGTCCATTTTAGTCAAGGCATGTCACACACACACACACACACAGAGCGAGAGAGAGATGCCGCCACATAGTGGAAAAATACTGCAAATGCATACCTTACATTTACTCAAGATTTCAACTCCCTCAATATAAGTGAATTTGTACAAAATGTCTTTCTGTGTTAAATCTATATTTTAAAATGTGGATTTAAGCCCATGTTTTCATATCTCTTACCTAGTTTACCTAACACTGAATATAGAAAATAAATCACATTGTGTTTAGTGTGATGCTATTACCTTCGAGTCTAAGTGGTATGTTTTAGCTATGCATTTAGCTATATGTTGTTATTATTATGTCTATATTAATAACCTAAACGATGTCTCTCCAAAATATAAGAGGTGCTGTTATTGCCAAGATAGAATCCATAGGCTACATGCCACCTAGACTTCCAACTGCTTTCTCTGGGGAGAAAAGCTTCGCTT
Source organism: Oncorhynchus keta (assembly GCF_023373465.1). NCBI lineage: Eukaryota > Metazoa > Chordata > Actinopteri > Salmoniformes > Salmonidae > Oncorhynchus > Oncorhynchus keta. The sequence goes on from NC_068433.1 coordinate 13,532,834, forward strand.
TGTCTGAGTAGCTTGATTCTTTGTAAATGTAATGGGAGAAACTTTAAAACACACGGTGTGTTCGGTGTCAGAGATGAAACGTTTCGGCTCCAGAACGGCTGCTGCTTTCGTGGATTGGGTATCAAACCGCTATCTAGCACAACAACAGCAACAACTCAAATGGACTGTGGAACGTACATCCTGCATTTCAATGCTGTTGTGTTCTCGTCCTCCTGTTCACCAGAATATCAATGCTTTTCCTGTGGTCATTTGACTGTGGTGTGTATGCACGGTATACTGTTGTAATACTGTTATGTTTCAGTGCACCCACACAGGACCTTTCCTCTCAGTAACTTTCAGTGTAGTTTGAAATGGTGAATGTTATATATTGTCCTGAGAATTGACATCTATTTTAATACGAGACATGTAAGTCCATTGTCTTATCAAGCATGCTTCAAGGGGATCCACATTTGCCAAAATGTCTGTTAAGTGTATTTTTAATGTCGCACGTATATATATATATATATATATATATATATATATATATATATATTTTAATGGCAACATGAAATCCTGCAGGCGAGAGACTCTCCTCAACGTATTAGTTTTGGGGTCTGTATCCTCTGAGGGAAAGTCCCACAATGTTTAGCTGTTTGTGTATCTTTCAATGAAGTACTTCCTCTGGCTTTCATTAATACAGTACAGTATATCCTGCTTCTTTACTTATGTCCAAAACTAAACTGCCAGCCCTACCATGGCAGTTTCCCCTCTGGACAAGGGTATCATTTGTTACAGTAAGGGAACTATAATGCTTTCATCTGATGTCATGTTGGTAACTCTGTGGACGTGTCTCTGCTGTTTCTCAGTGTTAAATGCAGAATGCATCACTCTGCTATTTGTTTTAAGAAGGATGCACAACATGATAGGACTAATAGCACAGCAACCCAGTGACGCGCCGTGTGTGTTTGTGACTCTTACCGAATCCATTCCCGCCACACATTCCTTGTCTAAAGTTTATATCCGACCCAACTTTCCCTGCCATCATGTAGTTGCTTGACGTCCTGTATTGGAATTGTTAACCAGCCGGCCATGCACTCTGTTATTACCAAAGAAACGAAGGGCTCTATTCAATCCGTATTGCAGAAGTTACGGCGCGATTGAAATTTAAAGGCAATGTTCCCGCGTTAGCCAAGACCGCATTCACCGTAAACGTAGTATGTGCCGACAAAATCGGAAATTAAGTTTACATTTCTATCCGGCAATCTGTAGAGCTCCAGCTTCTCCCTCATGTGGGTGCTAGCAAGCAGGCAAGGTAGTGCTAGATACCAACATCCAATCAAGTAGGGTATGGAAGCTATAGTGAGCTTTGCTTGGACAATAGCGTTGCGATAGCGCAGAGTATTTGCATAAAGTTCCGCTTTCCCCAACTTTAGTCCTGCCTTGTTCACGCTCCCTCGCCCATGTTCACATCGCCCAACAGTCCCCCCTCAATCGCCCCTCAATTTGTTATGTGGAAATGCACTATTTGATTCCTCAGCTTCCATCTCGCACATTGATTCATGCAGCTATTTCATCTGACGTTATTGTATTGAATATTTCTGAGTTCTCTCATGTGGGATGGATGGAGAGTTCAGTCTCTTAGTGTCTGTTGCTTTATTGACTGAGCGGGGATGTTTCACTTAATTTCTTAACTGTGGTGTAATTACATTAGCAGAGTTGTCAAGGACTGTCTGAACTGATGGTCAGACTGTCCTTAGAACGCACACACACCGAGACCTGTGTTAACGCCTGCACTCAACACTAATCAAATGGATTAGGTATATAGTGAAGTGATTACATCACAGTGCTCTTGTTGTGATTTTGTCAAACTTTTCACCTTGGTTTCCTCTGAAGAGAAACCAATAACATTACGGTGATAGCAGTTTGATTTGTAATCACTCAAAGCTTAGATGCTCAATAGTTGTGTCTTAAACATACACAAGCATGGGGCGGCAGCGTAGCCTAGTGCGTTGGACTAGTAACCGGAAGGTTGCGAGTTCAAAAACCCCCGAGCTGACAAGGTACAAATCTGTCGTTCTGCCCCTGAACTGGCAGTTAACCCACTTCCCAGGCCGTCATTAAAAATAAGAATTTGTTCTTAACTGACTTGCCTGGTTAAATAAAGGTAAAATAAATAAATAAAATAAAGCATATTGGTGGTCATATCTCACATATTTGCCTTTATTCTCAAAATCCCTATAAAAAAAAATCGCAATTTTATCCAAACACTCAACCGACCTTCATATACCTACTTCTAACATTCCTGTGTGTGGCCATGGTAACAGTATGATAGGAGTGTAGTCTGGCCCATGATTGATACTTTCCACTCAGCTACATGAAGGCCCGGCCTGCTCCGTCGTTTAGCTGTGGCCCTGACTGGTATTGATCTCAGTGACGGAAATCGAATAGTGCCGGAGCTAATTACATCGTAACGAAGGCTGCAGGAATAATCCTCACGTTGTTAGCCAATCTCCATCATCGACCTTAATGTGAAGGAATTCCGTTTGGATCAAAAAATGGATTCTCAGATCCTTGAGAAGACTGGCGCAGTAGAACAAGCCCTGTTGCTCTTCAGTCTACAATGTTTCAATCATACGGTGTCCATATTAGGACAGCTTCAGTCTCAGCAGTTGAGTTGAGGATGTCCAAATGTGGACACCGTACAGGCACTATTTTGATATTCTGGTGTGGAGTGCACTTTAGGGCTGCGATCAATTTAGCTTGCCCGGTACAATGGAAGGAATGGAATAGTAAGGCACATCTCAAATACTATTTAAATACTGTATGTATTTCACCCAGCTCTGACTCATATGCCATCAGAATAATAGATGCTTATTAAAGAAACATTAGGAAAACACTTTGCCCTCAGAACAGCCTCAATTTGTCAGGGCATGGACTCTACAAGGTGTCGATAGCGTTCCATAAGGATGCTGGCCCATGTTGACTCCAATGCTGTCTGGATGTTCTTTGGGTGGTGGACCATTCTTGATACACACGGGACACTTGAGCTTGAACAACCCAGCAGCGTTGCACTTCTTGACACACTCAAACGGGTGTCGCCTGGCACCTACTACCATACCCTGTTCAAAGGCACTTAAATCTTTTGCCGTACCCATTCACACGTACACAATCCATGTCTCGAAACGTAAACATCCTTCTTTAACCCGTCTCCCCCCCTTCATCTACACTGATTGAAGTGGTTTTAACAGGTGACACCAATAAGGGATCTTAGACTGACCAGGCGAATCAAGGTGAAAACTAAGTCATGGAAAAATGTTCCTCATGTTTTGTACACTGTGTATATTGATTTGTAGTCTGTTTAGTTGACATGGACGTGGATAATCTTGAGTGACTGACAGGGATTTGATTCTATGTAGACTGTGTACATGTGTAAATTATATTGACATTGTTAGAGTGGTAGGTTTCTCATGTTCACCATGTTAAAACACTTTGACTTAATGTCTACTCAAACAGCTTGAGGAATTAGAAAACATACTCATACATGTACATTTAGTCACAACACGGCCCCCCTAGTGGCACAGACACGTATATGCACCCCCAGCAGTGTTACTAGTCCCAGGATAGACCACTTGATGGTGCTGTTGAGCTGTTAAAAGGGATGGGCACTCACTCAGGGGCACAGTCATTGGGTAGAAAGAGCATTGCACGTAGAGGAAATGCATAATACATGTTCTGTCACGAGGAAAGGGTAGCATTCCTATAAACACAAGTTAATAAACGTTTTGGATTAATGGAATCAGTCAATTTTTGCACTTAACCCCCCCCACACACACACACACAGGTTTGCTGGGTGTAAAGTCATTAAATATTCAAAGAAAACAGATTTATTTTACTCTGTTATCACTGCTCGGTTATCACTGCCTGCCATTTATTCTGTCACCCCTCCTCCGTAGTGATGTATGAGTTTGTTGATTGGTTTGGGGAGGGGGAGAGGAGGATCTTGAGTGGCATGGGCTTAATAAGTATGTTCCCACTCTGTCTCTCTATGGGACCTTTAACACCACTGGGATATGGACTATTTGTTATGCCACACACTTTCCAGATAGAGCCTCAGTCTTTATGATTAGAGAGGGGATCTTTAATTAGTTAACAGTAGCTTCTCATCCTGTCCACAAAAAAAATAGGTATTTCTGACAGTATCTTCCTTTTTTTGGTTGGCGAGTACACTCTCACAGACAGACCGGGCTGCAGCCTTAATTGCACGAGACTCATTGCAAAACGTCCCAGTGCTCCTCACTCTAGGGTGCTAGTCTGCTAGAATCCTCATTATAAACTGGGTGGTTGGAGCCCTGAATGCTGATTGGTTGAAAGCCGGGGGTATAAGAGACATCATAAAAGGGAATCAGTTAGTAGTATAAAGTGTGTATTTCTAGTATTTGTCTTTCAGCTCCAGAAACCCAGAGGGCCCTAAGACTGTCCTGTCTGATCCCGCCTCCCCAAAACACACACTCTCATATATTCATGTCTTCTTCTCATTTAGATCTTTTCATTTAACAGAGTTGGTTGGGTTCGAGTTGAGAGAAAACCGTCACTGATACCGCAACGACCGTCAGTGGCCGGCCGGGTTTGACACATAATCAATAACACTGCATCGGCTACTGGGACAGGGCGCATATTTAATATCCCTCAAGCTGCAGGATTGGAAGGCGAGGAGGAGGGGCTCGCCGCTCGCTCCTTGCCTGGGCCGTGCATTTGAGTGATGGACCGGCAGATTGGATCTCCCGACCGAGGGATCAGCGATAGCATGCCTCTGACTTATCTAGTTACAGCTCCAGGCTGAGGCGCCGCTGGGCCCGGGCCTGTTGTCAATAGCTACCCGGGAGGAAGATGGCCAAAAAACAAGAGCAGCTTATTCCCTATTTGTTTATGGCTCTGTATGTCCCCACCGACCCCTCTGTCCCCTCCGTCCCCGCCGACCCCTCTGTCCCCTGCGACCCCTCTGTCCCCTGCGACCCCTCTGTACCTTGCGACCCCTCTGTCCCCTGCGACCCCTCTGTACCTTGCGACCCCTCTGTCCCCGCCGACCTCTCTGTCCCCGCCGACCCCTCTGTCCCCGCCGACTCCTCTGTCCCCGCCGACCTCTCTGTCCCAGCCGACCCTCTGTCCCAGCCGACCTCTCTGTCCCAGCCGACCTCTCTGTCCCAGCCGACCCCTCTGTCCCAGCCGACTCCTCTGTCCCCGCCGACTCCTCTGTCCCAGCCGACCTCTCTGTCCCAGCCGACCTCTCTGTCCCAGCCGACCTCTCTGTCCCAGCCGACCTCTCTGTCCCAGCCGACCTCTCTGTCCCAGCCGACCCCTCTGTCCCCGCCGACTCCTCTGTCCCAGCCGACTCCTCTGTCCCAGCCGACTCCTCTGTCCCAGCCGACCTCTCTGTCCCAGCCGACCTCTCTGTCCCAGCCGACCTCTCTGTCCCAGCCGACCTCTCTGTCCCAGCCGACCTCTCTGTCCCAGCCGACCCCTCTGTCCCAGCCGACCCCTCTGTCCCCGCCGACTCCTCTGTCCCAGCCGACCTCTCTGTCCCAGCCGACTCCTCTGTCCCAGCCGACCTCTCTGTCCCAGCCGACCTCTCTGTCCCAGCCGACCTCTCTGTCCCAGCCGACCTCTCTGTCCCAGCCGACCTCTCTGTCCCAGCCGACCCTCTGTCCCCGCCGACCCCTCTGTCCCCGCCGACTCCTCTGTCCCAGCCGACCTCTCTGTCCCAGCCGACCTCTCTGTCCCAGCCGACCTCTCTGTCCCAGCCGACCTCTCTGTCCCAGCCGACCCCTCTGTCCCCGCCGACTCCTCTGTCCCAGCCGACCCCTCTGTCCCCGCCGACCCCTCTGTCCCCGCCGACCCCTCTGTCCCCGCCGACGCCTCTGTCCCCTCCGACGCCTCTGTCCCCGCCGACCCCTCTGTCCCCGCCGACCCCTCTGTCCCCTCCGACGCCTCTGTCCCCGCCGACCCCTCTGTCCCAGCCGACGCCTCTGTCCCCTCCGACGCCTCTGTCCCCACCGACTCCTCTGTCCCAGCCGACGCCTCTGTCCCCTCCGACGCCTCTGTCCCCTCCGACGCCTCTGTCCCCTCCGACGCCTCTGTCCCCGCCGACCCTCTGTCCCAGCCGACGCCTCTGTCCCCTCCGACGCCTCTGTCCCCTCCGACCCCTCTGTCCCCGCCGACCCCTCTGTCCCCGCCGACTCCTCTGTCCCAGCCGACTCCTCTGTCCCCGCCGACTCCTCTGTCCCCGCCGACCCCTCTGTCCCCGCCGACCCCTCTGTCCCCACCGACCCCTCTGTCCCCTCTGTCTTCTGTGTTTTGTATCTGTGAGTGAGGTTGAGGGGTCTTCGGGCACGGCCAAACTAGCCCTTTGATGTCATCCGTATCTGTGATTTCAAATGATTTCTCAATGGGAGTCATCCGTTAACGGCCAGCGGAGAGGACGAGTCCAATATCCGTACAATTTCCATGGGCGAAAAGTTCCGATGAGTTTAACTTTTGACGGTTCGATGGATACGTTAAAAGAGGAGCATGAATCCTTTCTAATTTGGTGTCCGTTCTCCACGGGTCAGTCTGGCCAACGCCTTAGGCCTGTACTATACATAGGTTGTGTGGCTCAGTTGGTAGAGCATGGCACTTGCAATGCCAGGGTTGTGGGTTTGATTCCCACTGGGGACCAGTAGGGAGCGAAGAGTATGTATGCACGCACTACTGAAGGTCGTTCTGGATAGCAGTGTCAACTAAATAAATTACTGAAATGTAAATTGCTTAATACTATATAGGCTGTCTCCTGTATTTTGTATCTGGGACAGGAAGAGGAGGATGAAGGTCTTGGGAAATGTAAGGATATTCACATAATGTCACGTCACCTTGACTACATGTTTATGTCTTTGATGGGCAACAAAGCTTTTACTTCAAATGCATTTTATTACAAAGGTCTGTACCAACTCCATGATGTCTCATCAGTTCATGCAAACTACAATTGTTGAGGATATAGCGAGTGGATGAATGTACAGTATGTTAAAAAGAAATGTCTGATATCAGCTTGATTATACAAGATTCACTCGTCATATTAATGACGATTTCTGTCTGTCTCAGAAACCAGATTGATTCACTAAAGAAAGACAAGGCCTCTTCTTACATCACCAGACAGAGCTTCTTTATAACACCACAGAGCTTCTTTATAACACCACAGAGCTTCTTTATAACACCACAGAGCTTCTTTATAACACCACAGAGCTTCTTTATAACACCACAGAGCTTCTTTATAACACCACAGAGCTCATAAGCTGCATTATACAACCCTCGAAAAACACATTTGTGGACACAACAACAGCCATGTGTCTCGCCACTGCCATGGATTCGATGGGAACGTCGTTGATTCCATCTTTAGTCTGAACCTCTCTGACTCCACCACACTGGCCATGAAGGTCAACCCACCATGAAGGTCAACCCACACTGGCCATGAAGGTCAACCCACACTGGCCATGAAGGTCAACCCACACTGGCCATGAAGGTCAACCCACACTGGCCATGAAGGTCAACCCACACTGGCCATGAAGGTCAACCCACACTGGCCATGAAGGTCAATCCACACTGGCCATGAAGGTCAACCCACACTTGCCATGAAGGTCAACCCACACTTGCCATGAAGGTCAACCCACACTGGCCATGAAGGTCAACCCACACTGGCCATGAAGGTCAATCCACACTGGCCATGAAGGTCAACCCACACTGGCCATGAAGGTCAATCCACACTGGCCATGAAGGTCAATCCACACTGGCCATGAAGGTCAACCCACACTGGCCATGAAGGTCAATCCACACTGGCCATGAAGGTCAACCCACACTGGCCATGAAGGTCAATCCACACTGGCCATGAAGGTCAATCCACACTGGCCATGAAGGTCAATCCACACTGGCCATGAAGGTCAATCCACACTGGCCATGAAGGTCAACCCACACTGGCCATGAAGGTCAACCACACTGGCCATGAAGGTCAACCCACACTGGCCATGAAGGTCAATCCACACTGGCCATGAAGGTCAATCCACACTGGCCATGAAGGTCAACCCACACTGGCCATGAAGGTCAACCCACACTGGCCATGAAGGTCAACCCACACTGGCCATGAAGGTCAACCCACACTGGCCATGAAGGTCAACCCACACTGGCAATGAAGGTCTACCCACACTGGCCATGAAGGTCAACCCACACTGGCCATGAAGGTCAACCCACACTGGCCATGAAGGTCAACCCACACTGGCCATGAAGGTCAACCCACACTGGCCATGAAGGTCAACCCACACTGGCCATGAAGGTCTACCCACACTGGCCATGAAGGTCAACCCACACTGGCCAGGAAGGTCAACCACACTGGCCATGGTTATGAAGGTTAATAACACTGGCCATGGTTATGAAGGTCAATAACACTGGCCATAGTTATGAAAGTCAATAACACTGGCCATGGTTATGAAGGTCAATAACACTGGCCATGGTTATGAAGGTCAATAACACTGGCCATGGTTATGAAGGTCAATAACACTGGCCGTGGTTATGAAGGTCAACCCACACTGGCCATGGTTATGAAGGTCAATAACACTGGCCATGGTTATGAAGGTCAACCACACTGGCCATGGTAATGAAGGTCAATAACACTGGCCATGGTGTTGAAGGTCAATAACACTGGCCATGGTTATGAAGGTCAACCCACACTGGCCATGGTTATGAAGGTCAACCACACTGGCCATGGTAATGAAGGTCAATAACACTGGCCATGGTTATGAAGGTCAATCACACTGGCCATGGTTATGAAGGTCAATAACACTGGCCATGGTTATGAAGGTCAATCACACTGGCCATGGTTATGAAGGTCAATCACACTGGCCATGGTTATGAAGGTCAATAACACTGGCCATGGTTATGAAAGTCAATAACACTGGCCGTGAAGGTCAACCCACACTGGCCATGAAGGTCAACCCACACTGGCCATGAAGGTCTACCCACACTGGCCAGGAAGGTCAACCACACTGGCCATGGTTATGAAGGTCAATAACACTGGCCATGGTTATGAAAGTCAATAACACTGGCCATGGTTATGAAGGTCAATAACACTGGCCATGGTTATGAAGGTCAATAACACTGGCCATGGTTATGAAAGTCAATAACACTGGCCATGGTTATGAAGGTCAATAACACTGGCCATGGTTATGAAGGTCAATAACACTGGCCATGGTTATGAAGGTCAACCCACACTGGCCATGGTTATGAAGGTCAATAACACTGGCCATGGTTATGAAGGTCAACCACACTGGCCATGGTAATGAAGGTCAATAACACTGGCCATGGTGTTGAAGGTCAATAACACTGGCCATGGTTATGAAGGTCAACCCACACTGGCCATGGTTATGAAGGTCAACCACACTGGCCATGGTAATGAAGGTCAATAACACTGGCCATGGTTATGAAGGTCAATCACACTGGCCATGGTTATGAAGGTCAACCACACTGGCCATGGTAATGAAGGTCAATAACACTGGCCATGGTAATGAAGGTCAATAACACTGGCCATGGTGTTGAAGGTCAATAACACTGGCCATGGTTATGAAGGTCAACCCACACTGGCCATGGTTATGAAGGTCAACCACACTGGCCATGGTAATGAAGGTCAATAACACTGGCCATGGTTATGAAGGTCAATCACACTGGCCATGGTTATGAAGGTCAATCACACTGGCCATGGTTATGAAGGTCAATAACACTGCCCATGGTTATGAAGGTCAATAACACTGGCCATGGTTATGAAGGTCAATAACACTGGCCATGGTTATGAAGGTCAATAACACTGGCCATGGTTATGAAGGTCAATAACACTGGCCATGGTTATGAAAGTCAATAACACTGGCCGTGAAGGTCAACCCACACTGGCCATGAAGGTCAACCCACACTGGCCATGAAGGTCTACCCACACTGGCCATGAAGGTCAACCCACACTGGCCAGGAAGGTCAACCACACTGGCCATGGTTATGAAGGTCAATAACACTGGCCATGGTTATGAAGGTCAATAACACTGGCCATGGTTATGAAGGTCAATAACACTGGCCATGGTTATGAAGGTCAATAACACTGGCCATGGTTATGAAGGTCAATAACACTGGCCATGGTTATGAAGGTCAATAACACTGGCCATGGTTATGAAGGTCAATAACACTGGCCATGGTTATGAAGGTCAATAACACTGGCCATGGTTATGAAGGTCAATAACACTGGCCATGGTTATGAAGGTCAATCACACTGGCCATGGTTATGAAGGTCAATAACACTGGCCATGGTTATGAAGGTCAATAACACTGGCCATGGTTATGAAGGTCAATAACACTGGCCATGGTTATGAAGGTCAATAACACTGGCCATGGTTATGAAGGTCAATAACACTGGCCATGGTTATGAAGGTCAATCACACTGGCCATGGTTATGAAGGTCAACCCACACTGGCCATGGTTATGAAGGTCAATAACACTGGCCATGGTTATGAAGGTCAATAACACTGGCCATGGTTATGAAGTGAGGTCAGCAAAGTATTTCTGAAGAAGTTTCTTCCTCAAACATTTTGAAATCTCTTCTCCTTTTCAATTTCTAACTCTATTTCCTCCTCCTTCCTTCATCCTTTCTTTCCTCCCCCTTCATCCCTCGCTTTACATTCTCTCTTCTTTGGTTCAACCGACAGCGTCAGCCCACCTCCTGCTTATAGTACTGAAGAAAGAAAACACTGCCTTCTTGCCCAAAACATAGTCATCGTGCTTCTTCATACTTAGCTGTGTAACCCACCTCGACGGTGTACACAGAACGCCAAGTAGCGGAACTAATACACCAAAATGCTCCAAGTTAAAGACTCAGAAGTTAATCAGACAAACTATTTCCCCCCCTTCCTCTCATCAGATCAGACACGTATGAATATAATTGTGCGCCCAGAGAGATGGACGAAAGGGACTGTGTGTGGTGGGGGTGGTGGTGGTTGAGATGACGACTTTGACAGAGAAACAGACAGGGGGAAGCAATTATCCACAGGGTTAAGATGTGTTAAGAGGTATTTAAATTTAAGTGAACCCATTGTTGCGGTTACGATCAGTTCACCTCACTTAGATTTATTAGACTGCAGAGCTAAAGAGCAAAACCTCTTTAGTTGTTTTAAGAGAAAACACCTGGGAGACATGTAAAACCATGGGTTTATTAAAGACCACTTAGACTCTGTTTATGACAGCCAGCTAACACCTCCAACGGATGGATTTAGACATTACAGATGTAGGATCTTAATTTGTAGTGTATTTGATTTTTAAAAAGGCTTCTTAATTTCCACTTTCAAATGTCAGTCTTGTATCAACTTCTACAAAAATGTCCATGAATTATAATCCACATAATAATTATATCAGGAATCAAGGTAAGACCCAGATGCAGACATATCGAATTGACAATGGTTTAACATTCCAACAGGGGCAGGTAATAGACAGGTCAAGGCAGGCAGGGGTCAGTAAACCAGAGGTGGGGCAACGGTACTGGACGGCAGGCAGGGTCAGGGTAGGCAGAATGTCCAGGCAGTCAGGGTCAGGGTCAGGGTAGGCAGAGGTCAACAATCCAGAGGTGGGGCAAAGGTACAGGACGGCAGGCAGGGTCAGGCAGGCGGGCTCAGAGTCAGGACAGGCAAGGGTCAAAACCAGGAGGGCGAGAAAAACAGACTGGGAAAAGCTGGAGCTGAGAACAAATACTGACTTGATAAACAAGACGAATTGGCAACGGACAAACAGAGAACACAGGTATAAATACACAGGGGTTAATGGGGAAGATGGGTGACACCTGGAGGGGGTGGAGACAATCACAAGGACAGGTGAAATAGATCAGGGTGTGACAAATTCACATTTCCTGTTGCTGCAGGATTATTTTCCTGCTGTAGCAAACTGGCTCAAATTAAGATCCTACATCTGTATATTGGTTCCTGTAGGTTTATAGGGTCTTTGGCTACAGTAGTATAATAGCTATTAGCTGTTTGTCAATAACACAGGGACTACTTAATAGACAAATGAACCTGTCCTCAGATCTACCCACCCATTCATCAACATTATATTGAATCTATTTTCTTGCCCAATCCTATGTACAATACCATGAGACACCACAGATTTAAGATCTTAATTTGAGCCAGTTTGCTGCAGCAGGGAAATAAACCTGCAGTAACAGGATATTTGAATTGTCATGTGGGTTATAATTAATGGACATTTTTGTAGGGGTTGATACATTTTTCTTAAAGGAAAATCAGTGGATATTGCACACTTCAGAATCCTTTTTAAACATTAAATACACGTTTTATCCTACATTGCAGGAAGGGTTTCCTGCAACAGGGTGATCAGATTAAGATCCTACATCTGGTTTTCTTCTGAACATTTCCTACACACTAAGCCTGGTAAAGGGATCACCACATTCCCATTGACCATGTGGTTCCATGGAGCCTCTGGTGGGTTTCTTCCAGCCACCCTGGGTCATGGCAGGTTTAATCTCAGGCTAGTAGATCCTGACCTGGGAAGATGGTCTCAGAGGTCCCCCTGCCCTACCAGGCACGAAGGCTGGTCTGGAGAGTGTAAATAGTATGACTGATCAGGCCAGAGCTCGGTCTGAGGCTGACCCTATCCCGTCTCTCTACTCTCTAGCTCAGCTTTAATTGCTTTGAAGCTCAGTGCTCACCTCCGGGAGCTCGACAGGTATGTTTTACAGAGTTTTTGGGAGACCGCCTTTAATAAATTAGGCAGCCCTCTCTTAGCCTTTCCCCACTGCAGAGGAGAGGGTAGAGAGAGAACCAGTTGGACAACGGTTGGGAAGGGGTCTTGATATGGGGAATTGGAGAATAGGTATCGGATGAAATTGCCCCTCTAGGACTTATACTGCTCTGATGTCTGTTTTGTATTTTCACTGAACGGTTCAGTTTAGGATTTAGTGAGGATAGACTGATCCTAGATCTGTGTACCCAAGGGCATGTTCTACCAGGCTTGACCCAATTGGTGCATCGGGATTTTATCAAGCTTTTTGAATGAGATTATAATAAATAACAGTCACCTGTAATGAAATTGATCCTTTATGTTTAATTAAATCAATACATGCAATTTGGGTAGAGCTGGCGGTAATTTTTTCTTATTCTCAGTGTGTTCACTTTTGTGATTGTGAAGTCATTCATTAGCTACCTTCTGCAGCAGCCCCTTTGCAGTGAATTGCGCTAAATTGTACATCAGCCGTGACATTCACATAATTGGCTAAGTATTGTCCAATTCGACCTTTAGCGCCTTTAATACTTCAAAAACGATCGTGTCCGCACCACTTCTCAGCGGGATCAGTTGTTTAGCAGAATGCTAACGTGCTAATGGTTGTTAGGCAGTGAGCAGTGAGTTCTTATTCTGTGGGGTGTTCATAATCGCTCTAGCATGACTGTGGGTGTTCCAAACAGATGGGCTAATTATCATACTAATTGTAACCAGCCATATACCATTGCAAAAAAAAACAAAAAAGAGCTTCAATGCCTTCTTTCATTTTCTCCACCACTTTGTTCTTTCTACAACGGCTTCCTTCCCGAACAGTAATATCATTATTGCCGGGGTTCTTTAGCTCGGAGGGAAATGCTGGCTACCAATGGTACCACTTACCGTGCACAACACATGCTATTATCCCTTCAATTAACTTAATACTGACAAAAATATAGGTTGGTCATCTCCGTCACTTAGTTCAAATAATTGTATTTCAGTAAAACGCTACACTTAGAAATTGCCAGGCACAATGGAATCAATGGATAGTTCCAAAATTGCCACTCCAGCCATCAGACATGAGCCAAGGTCATCATGGCATTAGATCTGACCTCAAGTCAGCCCCTATCCACTGCACTGAAAGCCTAGGTTGTGTCTGTAGAAGGTAGCTAATGAATGAATTTCACAACCACAAACAGATCTGGGACCAGGTTTGTCCCATATTTGTGTGTTCCAGGAAATATCCTGGGTCTGGCTTGATGTGGTAAAGTTCCCCTCGGTCTGATTTGAGGAAGTTATGCAAAATGTAACTAAAGCTCTGGTCAGCAGGACATGGTCCTAACTAGTACCAGTGTATCAGAGTCCTGAAGAGAGGAGTTGATTACACATTATGTCTCGATGTCTTTATCATCAAGGTAAAATGTGTTGAATGCACTTTCAAATAAATTAAAGTTGAAAGTTGAAATAGAAGAAGACAAATCACAACTAGACCGATACTGTCAATCTGCAACAAGAATTTACTTGATCATCAGAAAAGACATCTTCATTAACCAATAAAAACTACAATTAAAGAAAGTGATAGTTTATATAAACATGTTCAACCCTGTAATAAAGATCAAAGAAAAAAACAGTGTTAATGATACTTAAAACACTTTCTACCAGTACAGATTATTAATCAAAATTGAAAAGATAAATATAACGAGAACATTTGACAGAATTAGAGTTCTTGCTTTGTTATCCTCATATCCTCCTCTTCTTTCTTGGGAGACCCCTCTTTCTCCTTGTGGAAGACCTTCCCATCGGGTCATTTTTTCAGCTTGTTCCTTATCTGGGGACACGCGAGCACGCACACACACGCGCACACACACACTATTTAACTTAATAATAGTCATTCTGAAGATCTACAACTACCATTCCTTCCTGCTATAATCACACATTCATGACTTCAACCCTTTGACTCTATGAGAAGAGAGATACATCCACAACAGACTAGGACCCAGACCAGAGAGGAGGTCATCTACAACAGACTAGGACCCAGACCAGAGAGGAGGTCATCTACAACAGACTAGGACCCAGACCAGAGAGGAGATCATCCACAACAGACTAGGACCCAGACCAGAGAGGAGGTCATCCACAACAGACTAGGACTAAAACCAGAGAGGAGGTCATCCACAACAGACTAGGACCCAGACCAGAGAGGAGGTCATCTACAACAGACTAGGACCCAGACCAGAGAGGAGGTCATCCACAACAGACTAGGACCCAGACCAGAGAGGAGGTCATCTACAACAGACTAGGACCCAGACCAGAGAGGAGGTCATCCACAACAGACTAGGACTAATACCAGAGAGGAGGTCATCTACAACAGACTAGGACTAAAACCAGAGAGGAGGTCTCAGTTTGTGTCATTTAAGGAGTTAATTCTTCATGAACAGGGTGAAACTCACCTCTTGTAAGATGGCGTCCTGAACAGCAGGACCGCTGAGGTTCCGATGTTCATCTTTTGGGGTCATCTTGACTCTCACCACCTGTCTCTTAAATTGAGGTTTATGAGGGGTCTCCACAGCTGGGTCTACAAGATAATACAATCCCACAATGACAGTAGTGAATCATGGGGGAACGTCAGAGTTCTCCTGTCATCATAATATCTGGAGGAGAATATGGTAATTTACCATAGAAGATGAAAGGACAGATTCTATCACGGCTCATTCCACCATTTCTTAGAATAGGAAGGAGAAGCCTAAACACAGTGTTGTTGTTATTCTGATCTGCTGAAGACCATCCTGGCCACCAGTTTCTGAATGAGCAGTCACTCCGGTCTCCAGGAAACTTGAAACCACACAGGCAGTACCCTCAGTGATTTCTTCTTCTCTATCTCTGTGTTCTCAGTCTGGTTCCTCACACTGACCAGGTCTGTGTGATACTGTCTGCAGTAACTCTGAGCATCTATCCAGGTCTTGTTCTCCTGAATTAAGACGTATGTTAGGTTGGCGCCTTGTTTTCCTGCAAAAGTCAAATTTAATAATCAATATGAAAATCCATGTTCTCCTTGATTTGATAACAGATCAATAACTGATTAAGAACTTAAAGCTATGTTTCAACTCAGTGGCAGCCCTGGCACTCTGTGATATTGTGATATTGATGAAGACATGAGGAAGGTGTGTCGAACCCTGTGAACAGAATAATGATTAATGATGGGCATTTTCTCCAGCAACCCCTCACCCCCAACCACACTATCTATGCATCCATGCACACACACACACACACACACACACACACACACACACACACACACACACACACTGAATTGACCGAGGTTAACAGAGTGAGAAACAAACACATTTCCATCACTGTGAAATTCAAAGATACTTGATTAAAATTCATGCAGAGGCCCCTATGGTTGCAAAACCTTACGAGCGCAAACTGTCTTTGATATGACGTGACAGGACAGATGGAGATAATGCTCCCCACATAGAGGATTTTCACCTGTTCAGAGACGGGAACAATCAGCGATTACGATGGAAGGAAAATAAACCCAACATTTTCAGAGCATCAGCAAGGATTGGAACGCATGGATGAATATACTACACCGGATCCTTAAAAACTGGGCATGAATAAAATATTCCTAAATGAAAGGCAAGAAACAGGATCCACTGAGGAGGCTTCCTATGGTCATACACTGCCTGACTTTAATAACTTCTTGGTGACAGCGGGGCAGTATTGAGCAGCTTGGATGAATAAGGTGCCCAGAGTAAACTGCCTTCTACTCTGTCCCAGATGCTAATATGTGCAGATTATTAGTAGTATTGGATAGAAAACACTCTGAAGTTTCTAAAACTGTTTGAATGATGTCTGTGAGTGTAACAGAACTCATATGGCAGGCGAAAACCTGAGAAAAATCCAACCAGGAAGTGGGAAATCTGAGGCGTGTAGTTTTTTAACTCAGCCCCTATTGTAGATACAGTGGGATATTGGTTATGTTGCACTTCCTAAGGAGTCCACTAGATGTCTACAGTCTTTAGAACGTTGTTTCAGGCTTCTACTGTGAAGTGGGGCTGAATGAGAGAGGAATGAGTCAGGTGTCTGGCAGATTGCCACAGGCTCTGAGGCGCGGTCACGAGAGAGTTAGCTCTCGTTCCATTGCTTTTCTACAAACATAGGAATTCTCCGGTTGGAACATTATTGAACATTCATGTTAAAAACATCCGAAAGATTGATTCTATACTTAGTTTGACAAGTTTCTACGGGCTGTAACGGAACGACGTTCTGCGCAACCTGAATGCGCTTTTGGATTTGTTTACCAAACACCCTAACAAAAGAATCAATTTGGACATAAATGATGGACATTATCGAACAAAACAAACGTTTATTGTGGAACTGCGATTCCTGGTAGTGCATTCTGATGAAGATCATCAAAGGTAAGTGAATATTTATAATGCTATTTATGACTAATGTTGACTACCCAATATGGCGGATATCTTTTTGGCTGCTGTACTCAGATTATGCTTTTTCCGTAAAGTCTTTTTGAAATCTGACACAGCGGTTGCATTAAGGAGAAGTATATCTCTAATTCCATGTATAACACTTGCATTTTCATCAACATTTATAATGAGTATTTCTGTAAATAGATGTGGCTCTCTGCACAATCACCACATGTTTTAGAATTACTGAACGTAACGCGCCAATGTAAAATGAGATTTTTTTATATAAATATGTACTTTATCGAACAACACATACATGAATTGTGTAACATGAAGTCCTTTGAGTGTCATCTGGTGAAGATCATCAAAGGTTAGTGATTCATTTAATCTCTATTTGTGCTTTTTGTGACTCCTCTCTTTGGCTGGAAAAATGGCTGTGTTTTTCTGTGAGTTGGTGGTGACCTAACATAATCGTTTGGGGTGCTTTCGCTGTAAAGTATTTTTGAAATCAGACACTGTGGCTGGATTAACGAGAATTTTATCTTTAAAATGGTGTAAAATGCTTGTATGCTTGAGGCGCCCTGCACTTTCACTGGCTGTTGGTGAGGTGGGACGTCCCACATATCCCAGAGAGGTTTTAAAGACAATGAAAGGTTTTGAACATGAGAGGATATTACACGATTTAAGTTGTGTGCCAAGAGTTTTGAAAATATACCACTTACATCTGAAAAACCCTGAAAATATTACATACAGTGCATTCGGAAACTATTCAGACCCCTTGACTTTTTGCAAATCAAATCAAACCAAAATCAAATCAAATGTATTAATATAGCCCTTCGTACATCAGCTGATATCTCAAAGTGCTGTACAGAAACCCAGCCTAAAACCCCAAACAGCAAGCAATGCAGGTGTAGAAGCACGGTGGCTAAGAAAAACTCCCTAGAAAGGCCAAAACCTAGGAAGAAACCTAGAGAGGAACCAGGCTCTGAGGGGTGGCCAGTCCTCTTCTGGCTGTGCCGGGTGGAGATTAAAACAGAACATGGATAAGATGTTCAAATGTTCATAAATTACCAGCAGAGTCAAATAATAATAATCACAGTGGTTGTAGAGGGTGCAACAGGTCAGCACCTCGGGAGTAAAATGTCAGTTGGCTTTTCATAGCCAATCATTGAGAGTATCTCTACCACTTCTGCTGTCTCTAGAGTTGAAAACAGCAGGTCTGGGACATAACATTGCATTATGTTACAGGCTTGTTCTAAAATGTATGAAATCGTTTTTTTATCCTCATCAATCTACACACAATACCCCATAATGATGAAGCAAAAACAGGCTTTTAGACATTTTGCCAAAAAAATGAAATATCACATGTACATAAGTTTTCAGACCCTTTTACAGCCCTGTGTCTTATTGGGTATGATGCTACAAGCTTGGCACACCTGTATATGGGGAGTTTCTCCCATTCTCTACAAATCCTCTCAAGTTCTGTCAGGGTGAATGGGGAGCATTGCTGCACAGCTACTTACAGGTCTCTTCAGAGATGTTCAAGTCCAGGTTCTGGCTGGGCCACTCAAGGACATTCAGAGACTTGTCCCGAAGACACTCCTGCGTTGTCTTGGCTGTGTGCTTAGGGTCATTGTCCTGTTGGAAGGTGAGCCTTTGCCCCAGTCTGAGGTCCTGAGCGCTCTGGAGCAGGTTTTCATCAAGGATCTCTGTACTTTGCTCCGTTTATCTTTGCCTCGATCCTGACCCGTCTCCCAGTCCCTGCCGCTGAAAACCATCCCCACAGCATTATACTGCCACCACCATGCTTCACTGTAGGGATGGTGCCAGGTTTTGTCCAGATGTGACGCTTGGCATTCAGGCCAAAGAGTTCAATGTTGGTTTCATTATACCAGAGAATCTTGTTTCTCATGGTCTGAGAGTCTTTAGGTGCCTTTTACTGTGCCTTTTACTGAGGAGTGTCTTCCGTCTGGCCACTCCTACCATAAAGGCCTGATTGGTGAAGTGCTGGAGAGATGGTTGTCCTTCTGGAAGGTTCTCCCATCTCCACAGAGGAATTCTAGAGCTCTGCCAGAGTGACCATCGGGTTCTTGGTCACCTCCCTGACCAAGGCGCTTCTCCCCCAATTGCACAGTTTGGCCGAGCGGCCAGCTCTAGGAAGAGTCTTGGTGGTTCAAAACTTCTTCATTTAGGAAAGATGGAGGCCTCTGTGTTCTTGGGGACCTTCTACAGAAATGTTTTGGTACCCTTCCCCAGATCTGTGCCTCGACACAATCATTCCTTGGCGCTTTACAGACAATTCCTTCAACCTCATGGCTTGGTTTTTGCTCTGACATGCACTGACAACTGGGCAGTTGGTCTTAGTGCTCTCTCTATGAAAATGTTTTTTTTTTAAATGACAAATTCCTGGGATTTTTTTATATGCACCTGTGTATATGTGAATATTCTCAAGGGTATTATGGGGTTGAAATGGTAAAAAGGAACAATAATAAATATAGAGTTTATGTTTGGGTTCTCTGCCCTCCCTCTCCTCTATCATTGGGTTCTCTGCCCTCCCTCTCCTCTATCATTGGGTGCTCTGCCCTCCCTCTCCTCTGTCATTGGGTGCTCTGCCCTCCCTCTCCTCTATCATTGGGTTCTCTGCCCTCCCTCTCCTCTATCATTGGGTTCTCTGCCCTCCCTCTCCTCTATCATTGGGTTCTCTGCCCTCCCTCTCCTCTATCATTGGGTTCTCTGCCCTCCCTCTCCTCTATCATTGGGTTCTCTGCCCTCCCTCTCCTCTGTCATTGGGTTCTCTGCCCTCCCTCTCCTCTGTCATTGGGTTCTCTGCCCTCCCTCTCCTCTATCATTGGGTTCTCTGCCCTCCATCTCCTCTATCATTGGGTTCTCTGCCCTCCCTCTCCTCTATCATTGGGTTCTCTGCTCTCCCTCTCCTCTGTCATTGGGTTCTCTGCCCTCTCTCTCCTCTATCATTGGGTTCTCTGCCCTCCCTCTCCTCTGTCATTGGGTTCTCTGCCCTCCCTCTCCTTTGTCATTGGGTTCTCTGCCCTCCCTCTCCTCTGTCATTGGGTTCTCTGCCCTCCCTCTCCTCTATCATTGAGGAGAGGGAGGGCGGCAGCGTAGCCTACTGGTTAGAGCGTTGGACTAGTAACCGGAAGGTTGCGAGTTCAAACCCCCGAGCTGACAAGGTACAAATCTGTCGTTCTGCCCCTGAACAGGCAGTTAACCCACTGTTCCCAGGCCGTCATTGAAAATAAGAATATGTTCTTAACTGACTTGCCTGGTTAAATAAAGGTAAAATAAAAAATAAAAATTGGGTTCTCTGCCCTCCCTCTCCTCTATCATTGGGTTCTCTGCCCTCCCTCTCCTCTATCATTGGGTTCTCTGCCGTCCCTCTCCTCTGTCATTGGGTTCTCTGCCCTCCCTCTCCTCTGTCATTGGGTTCTCTGCCCTCCCTCTCCTCTGTCATTGGGTTCTCTGCCCTCCCTCTCCTCTGTCATTGGGTTCTCTGCCCTCCCTCTCCTCTGTCATTGGGTTCTCTGCCCTCCCTCTCCTCTGTCATTGGGTTCTCTGCCCTCCCTCACCTCTGTCATTGGGTTCTCTGCCCTCCCTCTCCTCTGTCATTGGGTTCTCTGCCCTCCCTCTCCTCTATCATTGGGTTCTCTGCCCACCCTCTCCTCTGTCATTGGGTGCTCTGCCCTCCCTCTCCTCTGTCATTGGGTGCTCTGCTCTCCCTCTCCTCTGTCATTGGGTACTCTGCCCTCCCTCTCCTCTGTCATTGGGTGCTCTGCTCTCCCTCTCCTCTGTCATTGGGTGCTCTGCTCTCCCTCTCCTCTATCATTGGGTGCTCTGCTCTCCCTCTCCTCTGTCATTGGGTGCTCTGCTCTCCCTCTCCTCTATCATTGGGTGCTCTGCTCTCCCTCTATCATTGGGTGCTCTGCTCTCCCTCTCCTCTGTCATTGGGTGCTCTGCTCTCCCTCTCCTCTGTCATTGGGTTCTCTGCCCTCCCTCTCCTCTGTCATTGGGTGCTCTGCTCTCCCTCTCCTCTGTCATTGGGTGCTCTGCTCTCCCTCTCCTCTGTCATTGGGTGCTCTGCCCTCCCTCTCCTCTGTCATTGGGTGCTCTGCTCTCCCTCTCCTCTATCATTGGGTGCTCTGCTCTCCCTCTCCTCTATCATTGGGTGCTCTGCTCTCCCTCTCCTCTGTCATTGGGTGCTCTGCTCTCCCTCTCCTCTATCATTGGGTGCTCTGCCCTCCCTCTCCTCTATCATTGGTTTCTCTGCCCTCCCTCTCCTCTATCATTGGGTGCTCTGCCCACCCTCTCCTCTGTCATTGGGTTCTCTGCCCTCCCTCTCCTCTATCATTGGGTGCTCTGCCCTCCCTCTCCTCTGTCATTGGGTGCTCTGCCCTCCCTCTCCTCTGTCATTGGGTGCTCTGCTCTCCCTCTCCTCTGTCATTGGGTACTTTACTCTCCCCCTCCTCTGTCATTGGGTGCTCTGCTCTCCCTCTCCTCTATCAGTGGGTGCTCTGCTCTCCCTCTCCTCTATCATTGGGTGCTCTGCTCTCCCTCTCCTCTATCATTGGGTTCTCTGCTCTCCCTCTCCTCTATCATTGGGTTCTCTGCCCTCCCTCTCCTCTATCATTGGGTGCTCTGCTCTCCCTCTCCTCTATCATTGGGTGCTCTGCTCTCCCTCTCCTCTATCATTGGGTGCTCTGCTCTCCCTCTCCTCTATCATTGGGCTCTCTGCTCTCCCTCTCCTCTATCATTGGGTTCTCTGCCCTCCCTCTCCTCTGTCATTGGGTTCTCTGCCCTCCCTCTCCTCTGTCATTGGGTGCTCTGCTCTCCCTCTCCTCTGTCATTGGGTGCTCTGCTCTCCCTCTCCTCTGTCATTGGGTTCTCTGCCCTCCTCTCCTCTGTCATTGGGTGCTCTGCTCTCCCTCTCCTCTGTCATTGGGTGCTCTGCTCTCCCTCTCCTCTGTCATTGGGTGCTCTGCCCTCCCTCTCCTCTGTCATTGGGTGCTCTGCTCTCCCTCTCCTCTATCATTGGGTGCTCTGCTCTCCTCTCTATCATTGGGTGCTCTGCTCTCCCTCTCCTCTGTCATTGGGTGCTCTGCTCTCCCTCTCCTCTATCATTGGGTGCTCTGCCCTCCCTCTCCTCTATCATTGGTTTCTCTGCCCTCCCTCTCCTCTATCATTGGGTGCTCTGCCCTCCCTCTCCTCTGTCATTGGGTTCTCTGCCCTCCCTCTCCTCTGTCATTGGGTGCTCTGCCCTCCCTCTCCTCTGTCATTGGGTGCTCTGCCCTCCTCTCCTCTGTCATTGGGTGCTCCTCCCTCTCCTCTGTCATTGGGTACTGCCCTCCCCTCCTCTGTCATTGGGTGCTCTGCCTCCTCTCCTCTGTCATTGGGTGCTCTGCTCTCCCTCTCCTCTATCATTGGTGCTCTGCCTCCCTCTCCTCTATCCCTCCCTCTCCTCTATCATTGGGTTCTCTGCCCTCCCTCTCCTCTATCATTGGGTGCTCTGCTCTCCCTCTCCTCTATCATTGGGTGCTCTGCTCTCCCTCTCCTCTATCATTGGGTGCTCTGCTCTCCCTCTCCTCTATCATTGGGCTCTCTGCTCTCCCTCTCCTCTATCATTGGGTTCTCTGCCCTCCCTCTCCTCTGTCATTGGGTTCTCTGCCCTCCCTCTCCTCTATCATTGGGTGCTCTGCTCTCCCTCTCCTCTGTCATTGGGTGCTCTGCTCTCCCTCTCCTCTATCATTGGGTGCTCTGCCCTCCCTCTCCTCTGTCATTGGGTGCTCTGCCCTCCCTCTCCTCTGTCATTGGGTGCTCTGCTCTCCCTCTCCTCTGTCATTGGGTGCTCTGCCCTCCCTCTCCTCTGTCATTGGGTGCTCTGCTCTCCCTCTCCTCTATCATTGGGTGCTCTGCCTCCCTCTCCTCTATCATTGGGTGCTCTGCTCTCCCTCTCCTCTGTCATTGGGTGCTCTGCTCTCCCTCTCTATCATTGGGTGCTCTGCCCTCCCTCTCCTCTATCATTGGTTTCTCTGCCCTCCCTCTCCTCTATCATTGGGTGCTCTGCCCTCCCTCTCCTCTGTCATTGGGTTCTCTGCCCTCCCTCTCCTCTATCATTGGGTGCTCTGCCCTCCCTCTCCTCTGTCATTGGGTGCTCTGCCCTCCCTCTCCTCTGTCATTGGGTGCTCTGCTCTCCCTCTCCTCTGTCATTGGGTACCTGCCCTCCCCTCCTCTGTCATTGGGTGCTCTGCTCTCCCTCTCCTCTATCAGTGGGTGCTCTCTCCCTCTGTCATTGGGTGCTCTGCTCCTCTCCTCTATCATTGGGTTCTCTGCTCTCCCTCTCCTCTATCATTGGGTTCTCTGCCCTCCCTCTCCTCTATCATTGGGTGCTCTGCTCTCCCTCTCCTCTATCATTGGGTGCTCTGCTCTCCCTCTCCTCTATCATTGGGTGCTCTGCTCTCCCTCTCCTCTCATTCTCTGCTCTCCCTCTCATCATTGGTTCTCTGCCCTCCCTCTCCTCTGTCATTGGGTTCTCTGCCCTCCCTCCTCCTCTATCATTGGGTGCTCTGCTCTCCCTCTCCTCTGTCATTGGGTGCTCTGCTCTCCCTCTCCTCTATCATTGGGTGCTCTGCCCTCCCTCTCCTCTGTCATTGGGTGCTCTGCCCTCCCTCTCCTCTGTCATTGGGTGCTCTGCTCTCCCTCTCCTCTATCATTGGGTTCTCTGCCCTCCCTCTCCTCTATCATTGGGTTCTCTGCCCTCCCTCTCCTCTATCATTGGGTTCTCTGCCCTCCCTCTCCTCTGTCATTGGGTTCTCTGCCCTCCCTCTCCTCTGTCATTGGGTTCTCTGCTCTCCCTCTCCTCTGTCATTGGGTTCTCTGCCCTCCCTCTCCTCTATCATTGGGTTCTCTGCCCTCCCTCTCCTCTATCATTGGGTTCTCTGCCCTCCCTCTCCTCTGTCATTGGGTGCTCTGCTCTCCCTCTCCTCTGTCATTGGGTGCTCTGCTCTCCCTCTCCTCTATCCTCTCCTCTATCATTGGGTTCTCTGCCCTCCCTCTCTCTATCCCTCTCTGCCCTCCCTCTCCTCTGTCATTGGGTTCTCTGCCCTCCCTCTCCTCTGTCATTGGGTGCTCTGCCCTCCCTCTCCTCTGTCATTGGGTGCTCTGCCCTCCCTCTCCTCTGTCATTGGGTGCTCTGCCCTCCCTCTCCTCTGTCATTGGGTGCTCTGCCCTCCCTCTCCTCTATCATTGGGTTCTCTGCCCTCCCTCTCCTCTATCATTGGGTTCTCTGCCCTCCCTCTCCTCTGTCATTGGGTTCTCTGCCCTCCCTCTCCTCTATCATTTACAGTGAATTATTTAAAAACGTCTCTCTTCTCCAATTGCAAACTATTGGTCAGCACATCATGGTTACAGCTGACACTTGTTTAGTGGTTCAGATGGGTCTTAATGAGTAATGTACAAATGGAATAAGAACTAACTATAAAAAAACACCAGTTTTACAATTTCGACAAAACCTTTATTTGGTCAAATATAAATAGCAGTTTAATTCAAATAATCACTAATTAATTCATCAAGAAGGTTTTATTTCTTGCAATCTAAATGAACTTCCAATAAAGAAAGAAAGTCATTAGGGTGGTAATCTGACCTATGCTTTCAACTTGGACTTTCACCTGAATCAATCATTGGTGTCAATGTGCAGAAATTTTTGTGAGTCAGATAAAACACCTAATTCCAAAAGTTCCATCAAGTCTACAGTTTAATAAAAACTATGTTCTAATATATAAACTAACAAAAGAGATTCAAACAATGAACAATGTTAAAGATTTCTAACTTAAGATCACATCCTAAGATTTTTTTTCTTCATATATGTTAAATCAATTGACTGTATCACAGATAAAACACCTGTTTCAATTAAGTTGAGAAAATATATAAACAAGACATTCAAAGTATAATGTTAAAGGGGAAATCTGCTATTGTTACTTCCATTGTTTTTTTTGCATTTTGTCACCGTGTTCCATCTGCTTTCTGTTTCATAGTTGTAACAAAGGAACTCCATCAATATAATGGAACACTTTAATGTTTTTGTGTTTTTTGTTTTTACATATGGCCTACAGAAACATAATGACCATGCTATTGTGTTATTTAAAATAAGTAATATTCTAATGTTAAGGTTTTCATTTACCCAACCAAATTATAATTATCATTATCTTGAAGGGGGGGCCCAGTGGTTCTGGTGTTAAAAGGTTATTTGGCTGTTCCCATAGAAGGACCCTTTGAAGAAACCTTTTTGGTTCCAGGTAGAACCCTTTTGGGTTCCGTGTAAAACCCTTTCCACAGAGGGTTCTTCTCCCATGGGGACAGCAGAAGAGCCCTTTTGGGTTCCATGTAAAACCCTTTCCACAGAGGGTTCTTCTCCCATGGGGACAGCAGAAGAGCCCTTTTGGGTTCCGTGTAAAACCCTTTCCACAGAGGGTTCTTCTCCCATGGGGACAGCAGAAGAGCCCTTTTGGGTTCCGTGTAAAACCCTTTCCACAGAGGGTTCTTCTCCCATGGGGACAGCAGAAGAGCCCTTTTGGGTTCCGTGTAAAACCCTTTCCACAGAGGGTTCTTCTCCCATGGGGACAGCAGAAGAGCCCTTTGGGTTTGGGTTCCGTGTAAAACCCTTTCCACAGAGGGTTCTTCTCCCATGGGGACAGCAGAAGAGCCCTTTTGGGTTCCATGGGGACAGCAGAAGAGCCCTTTTGGGTAAAACCCTTTCCACAGAGGGTTCTTCTCCCATGGGGACAGCAGAAGAGCTGTGTAAAACCCTTTGGGTTCCGTGTAAAACCCTTTCCACAGAGGGTTCTTCTCCCATGGGGACAGCAGAAGAGCCCTTTTGGGTTCCGTGTAAAACCCTTTCCACAGAGGGTTCTTCTCCCATGGGGACAGCAGAAGAGCCCTTTTGGGTTCCGTGTAAAACCCTTTCCACAGAGGGTTCTTCTCCCATGGGGACAGCAGAAGAGCCCTTTTGGGTTCCGTGTAAAACCCTTTCCACAGAGGGTTCTTCTCCCATGGGGACAGCAGAAGAGCCCTTTGGGTTCCGTGTAAAACCCTTTCCACAGAGGGTTCTTCTCCCATGGGGAGCAGAAGAGCCCTTTTGGGTTCCGTTAAAACCCTTTCCACAGAGGGTTCTTCTCCCATGGGGACAGCAGAAGAGCCCTTTTGGGTTCCGTGTAAAACCCTTTCCACAGAGGGTTCTTCTCCCATGGGGACAGCAGAAGAGCCCTTTTGGGTTCCGTGTAAAACCCTTTCCACAGAGGGTTCTTCTCCCATGGGGACAGCAGAAGAGCCCTAAAACCCTTTGGGTTCAGCAGAAGAGCCCTTTTGGGTTAAAACCCTTTCCACAGAGGGTTCTTCTCCCATGGGGACAGCAGAAGAGCCCTTTTGGGTTCCGTGTAAAACCCTTTCCACAGAGGGTTCTTCTCCCATGGGGACAGCAGAAGAGCCCTTTTGGGTTCCGTGTAAAACCCTTTCCACAGAGGGTTCTTCTCCCATGGGGACAGCAGAAGAGCCCTTTTGGGTTCCGTGTAAAACCCTTTCCACAGAGGGTTCTTCTCCCATGGGGACAGCAGAAGAGCCCTTTTGGGTTCCGTGTAAAACCCTTTCCACAGAGGGTTCTTCTCCCATGGGGACAGCAGAAGAGCCCTTTTGGGTTCCGTGTAAAACCCTTTCCACAGAGGGTTCTTCTCCCATGGGGACAGCAGAAGAGCCC